>NC_081553.1:114336315-114354309 GCF_963082655.1 Stomoxys calcitrans
TAAGAACTGTTATGCTATTGGAGCTATATCAAGTTATAGTCCGATTCGGACCATAAATGAATGCTGAACATTGTAGAAGTCATTGTGTAATATTTCAGTTCATTCGGATAAGAATTGCACCCTCTAGAGGCTCAAGAAGTCAAGACCAAAGATCGGTTTATATGGCACCTATATCAAAACGTGGACCGATTTGGTCCATTTCCAATCCCAACCGTCCTACATTAATGAGAAGTATTTTTGCAAAATTTTAAGTGGCTAGCTTTACTCCTTCATAAGTTAGCGTGCTTTCGACAGACAGACGGACGTACATGACAAGATCGACTTAAAATGACATGACGATCAAGAATATATATACTTTATGGGGTCTTAGACGCATATTTCAAGGTGTTACAAGCAGAATGACGAAATTAGTATACCCCCATCCTATGGTGGAGGGTATAAAAAGGAAGTGGAAACTGCGCAGAACATAGACATAATGGTCAAGGGGATCACGAAGACCCTGAATCTATTGTGCCATCATGTCCTAAAGCCAAGCTACGGGATAAAGTGCGAACGCCATGGTGGAAAAAGGGGTACCACACTATTGGCACGTCTATAAGGTTGAGCTAAGACAATACAAAGGCTAGCTGAGAAAGACTCGAAATATTTTTCGAAATATTCGGTGGAATTCTGAACCTCCGCGAAATATACATCTGAGGTTATTCTATCACCGAAATCTATTACGGTAGTATATTCAGTAACTATGGACAATGTCTAGTGAGGAAACACTGGAACAACTGGTTGATGTACATTTCCCGCGAAACTCTCAAACAAACAACGTGGAACCAGAAGAGGTTGTCACTGGTATGCATTCGTCGGAGGTTATTGGGGAAATTGTGTTTGAGTCGAAAATCCTTTGGGCGATGAAAAGTTTGTTCTCCTTTAAGTCGCCTGGTCCTGATGATGTATCACCGGTTGAATTGCAAGCGGCGTCCGACAAAAGTCATTTTCATTCCAAAGGCGGGAATACCTTATCATACGAAGGCGAACGATTTTTGTCCTATTAGTTTCACATTACCTATACTTGATATAAGCTGTATAGAAACATATCTTAGGGTAAAGATCCCTGGAGATCGCCTATCACGGCAACAGCATGGGTAAAATAAGGACAAGTCCACTGAAACAGCCCTTCATGACCTAGTCGCTTACATAGAGGTTCTCTCGCTACCAGGAAATATACAAAGGAAGGAAAGGTAGGTAGAATAAATAAAGTTTTTACATTGCCTAGTTCCTCGCAAATGTTGCCAGCATTAGGAGGGAAAAACCATCGCCCAAAATTTTTTCTAATGGTCTCGCCAGGATTCCTGGCAGGAACCCAAAATTCGGGCATGGTAACTTCAGCGCTACGGTGGCCCGGACGACCTAGGGCATTGAAATTTTAAATTTCGAAGAGATATCTCTACCCGTTCTTACACGGCATATTTTTTACTAGTTTTTTTTTTTTTTGATTTTCTCCCACTGTGCGATGCCATTTGTCAAGGAGCTGGAGTTTGTAGGCATTAAGATTACCCTAAGAAAGTTTATAACAAACTTACTTACTAAAAGATGCATTACTGCAGGCTTGGGATCTGTAGATCTAAAAATATGGGTCAATAGAGGAATACCTGAAGGAGGTGTACTGTCACCGATACTTTGGAATATAGCCATTAACATTATATTGTTGGCTCTGGCAAGAAAGGCAACTTTTGGCGTATACACCTGCAAGAGAGCCAATGACAAAATTGGGGGCTTAAACCGCGTGTCATGCACTGAGTATATACTGCAGTTGTATATATATTGGGTTTATACTGTTGTGGTGGTTTGGTGAACGGCGCTCAACCGGATCCAAGGGATGGTTGGATGGTGCATCACAGCTCCAATGAGGATGACACCATCTGATGCATTGCATTTAATGCTGTACCTAATGCCTCTGGAATTGTGGAGCCACAAATTGCTGTGACCACGGCTGTGAGGGTAAGGGAACTTTCTCTTTGGTCATGCGGCGGCTACGAATACTGCCTTAAAATGGCAGTATTGTAAAGGCAAACAGGAGGGTAAGGTCACGAACAGTCTTGCAGTGTAAGAAGGAAATTAAAGCCTCCTTCTAAACTCCGAGTTAAAGGAGCGGGCGACGAATGCGCATGCAACATTGTGAAACAGCGAAACAGTCGGTGGGACGGTGAAAATCCTATAGGGGATCCAGATCGTGAGAAGACGGGCCTATTACTGAAATGAGGTAAGAAGCAGTTTCGTATAGCTCTTGGTATCATGACGGGATACATAGGACTACGAGCTCACTTATGTAAAATCGGTGCGGCAAGTCATAGCATGTGTAGGGCATGCGGGGAATGTGATGAGACGTTGGAGCATTCCACTTTGTCGGGGAAATACGTTTCAATAAACAGAAGTTTGTAAAATTAAGAATGTGTTCCGTTAAGTTAATGGCTTTTTAATTAAACGTTTTAAAAAAAATAAAAATATGAAAAAAATGTGATGTGAAGTTAGTTAGAAATTGGTAAAATAATAAAATCACAAAGTTGATCAAATACAAACAATGATGATATGATATGTGATTTTTTCAGCATAGTTTGTATTTCAATTAAGCAATTTTGAAATAAGCGGAGAGAAATGTGTGAAAAAGTCCTTAAAATCAATCAGTTCAATTGATTTGTTCAAATAACCGATTTGTTCAATTAAACGGTGTTCAATTAAGCAGAGTCGACTGTATAACCTGATATAGCTCCCAAATAAACCAATCTTTTGATTTGAGTTCTTAAGCCTATAGAAGGCATTTACTTTAGCGTACAACTTTTTCCTGAGTTATGTTTTCCGTTTTACTGACATCCGGTGTTTATGTTAAGTTTTGAGTAATGGTGTATTAAGGGGAGGCCACCATAGGGCAGAGGTTAGCATGTCCGCCTATGACGCTGAAAGCATGGGTTCGAATCTGGTGAGGCCTTCAAAAAAATTTTTCAGTGGTGGGTTTTCTCTCCTAATGGTGGCAACATTTGTGAGGTACTATGCCATGTAAAAACTTCTCTCCAAAGAGATGTGGCACTACAGTATGCCTTTCGAACTCGGCAATGAAAAGGAGACCCCTCTGACCTCACTGACCTTAAAGCTTGAATTGGACTGCACTCATTGGTATGTGAGAAGTTCGCCCCTGTTCTTGAGTGGAGTTCTCATTCGGATTGGGCAATGAAAAGGAGACCCCTCTGACCTCACTGACCTTAAAGCTTGAATTGGACTGCACTCATTGGTATGTGAGAAGTTCGCCCCTGTTCTTGAGTGGAGTTCTCATGGGCAAAATATTTTGTATTCAGGGGACTAAAGTAGACTTTTCCGGCGAACAATTTGTAGAATATTTTGATTTGGTAGAGTCCCAATTTAAAGGAGTTTTTAACCCTGTTTCAAAAAAGGGGCCGAAGACCCATTTTTTACAAAATAATCCAAAACAATGAATTGGTGGAAGTTTGTGTAGCTGAAATTTAGGTTTTTGATTCAGGACACTGCACTGAAGAACACTGATAAACAATTTGTGAGGCCCAAGTCGGCCCTTTTTAGAACATTTAAATTTTGATAATTATTGCTTTATTTTTATATCCAACATCATAGGATGGGGGTATACAAACCTAGTCATTCTGTTTGTAACAACTCGAAATATTCGTTAAGACCCCATAAAGTGTATACATTCTTGATCTTGTCGACGTTCTGAGTCGAAATAATCATGTCCGTCCGTCCGTCCGTCTGTGGAAATCACGATATTGGTCGAACGCGTAGAGATAGTTAATATTGTCGTAAGTCGATGGGGATTGCAAATGGGTCTATCGGTTCGGATTTGGATATAGCTCCCATATAAACCTATCTCTCGATTTGAGTTCTTAAGCCCTTTCAAGACCCAGTTTTTGTCCGACTAGGCTAAAATGTTACATGTAGTGTTCTGTTATAACTTCCGACGACTGTGCCAAGTACGATTCCAATCGGTCTATAACTTGACACAACTCCAATATAAACCGATCTCCCGATTTGACTTCTTGAGCTCTTACAAGCCGCAATTATTGTCCGATTGAACTGAAAATTTGCATATAGTATTCCATTATGACATTCAACCACTGTGCTAAGTACGGTCTGAGTCAGTCTATAACCTGGTATAGCTCCCATATAAACCGGTCTCCCTATGTGACTATTTGAGCTCTTATAAGGCCCAATTTTTGTGCGATTTTGCTGAAATTTTGCACATGGTGTTCCGTTACGACTTCCAATAACTGTGCCTAGTATGGTCTGAATCGGTTCATAACCTAATATAGCTGCCATATAAACCCATATCCCGATTTGACTTCTCGAGTCCTTAGGAGCAGCAATTTTCGTCCGATTTGGCTAAAATTTTACATGTGGTGTTAAATTTTAACCACTGTGCTGAGTACGGTTCGAATCGGTCTTTAACCTGATATGAACCTATCTTCCAATTTGACTTCTTGAGCCCTTGAAAGCCGCTATTTTTTTCCGATTTGGCTGAAACTTTGCACATAATGTTCTGTTATGACTTCCAACAACTGTGTTAGGTATGGTGTAAATCGGTCTATAACTTGGTTTAACTCCCATATTAACCGGTCCCTTGATTATCTTTGTTCGGTTCCTAGAAGCTTAAATTTTTGCTGGTTTGACAGAAGTTTGGTATGTAGAATAAAATTATGCCCTTTAACTAAATTTATTTTGCAGAAATTTTTAGCAGAATCTGTGGTGGTGGGTTCGCAAGACACAGCCCGGCCGAACTAAGCACGCTTTATTTGTTGTCTCTTATTTAAAACTGACGGTACTAACCATTTGTTAACAAATGTGCTTTCAGTTATGTGCTCTTTAAGATCTTATTCTATTTTGGTACCCCAATTAAGAAAAATTCATTGTGTTTACATAAACAAAAATTTGAATTTTTGGGAAAAATATGTAGAACTCATTTGTTAAAAGACCTTCGTACGAAAACATCAATTGGTTGAAGAGGGACCTCGGATGAAATCTTCTTATTGAAGGGTTTTTTAAAAGATTGGTATAAAATTTCTTAAATTTTCTTTTTTGATTTGACATTTTTGTCCAACGGAGTAACACTATTCGACGTTCATGCTGGGTTTGGCTTAGATCAGACCATAAGTCTGTATAGCTACTACGGGTTCATAAATGGTTAATTTTCACCGGATTTTGTCGGAATGTGGCTTATATATTGGGTTGCCCAAAAAGTAATTGCGGATTTTTTAAAAGAAAGTAAATGCATTTTTAATAAAACTTAGAATGAACTTTAATCAAATATACCTTTTTACACTTTTTTTCTAAAGCAAGCTAAAAGTAACAGCTGATAACTGACAGAAGAAAGAATGCAATTACAGAGTCACAAGCTGTGAAAAAATTTGTCAACGCCGACTATATGAAAAATCCGCAATTACTTTTTGGGCAACCCAATATATACCTGTGGTAGAGGGTATCCAAAATTTAGTCCGGCCAAATTTATGTTATTTTTAGTTGTTAATAATAATAATAATTAAGAATAAAAGGTTTAAGGTAGCAGCTACCAAAATACCGCGTGATTGAAAATAACACCTCTTATTGTAAAATCCTTTATCATAGGACTAGGCGAATGAAATTCGGAATGACGAAGTAAATATACATAACTCTATTTTTGCAGTTATTATTAAATCTAATTAAATGGTGTCCTCTGATGCGTATGAGTGTTGTGTGACGTAAACAGCATACGCAATACGCACTATAGTACCACACCTTTGGTTGTCAGCATTGTAATTTCTAACAGTCATTATTGGCTATTTCTTGTTAGTAGGTAAATATGATATGGTGGCCACCGTCGCGTAGAAGTTAGCATATGCGCCTATGGCACGGAAATATTTTATCGCTGTTGTCGACTCGGCTACTATAAAGAGTTCAATATTTCCAATATCTATGTCAAGTATGCTTAGAATTGATGGCTAACTAATTAACTCTCTATATTTTTATACTCTCCACCATAGGATGGGGATATATTAATTTCATCATTCCATTTGTAACACCTCGAAATATGCGTCTAAGCCCCATAAGGCATTCTTGATCGTCATTACATTTTAAGTCGATGTAGCTATGTTCGTTCGTCCGTCTGTCGAAAGCACGCTTATTTTCGAAGGAGAAGAGCTATCCGCTTTAAATTTTGCACAAGTATTTCTTATTATTGTAGATCAGTTGGGATGGAAAATGGGTTATATCGGTCAATGTTTTGATATATCTGCCATATAAATTAAACCTGGGTCTTGACTTCTTGATCGTCATGACATTTTAAGTCGATTTAGCAATGTCCGTCCGACTGTCGAAGCACACTAATTTTTGAAGTAGTAAAGCTAACCACTTAAAATTTTCCACAAGTAGTTCTTATTGGTATATGTTAGATGGGATTGTAAACGGGCCCTATTGGTCTATGTTTTTATATAGCTGCCGTATAAACCGATCTTTGGTCTTGACTTCTTAAGCTTCTAGAGGGCACAATTCTTATTTGATTTGGCAGAAATCGAATTTGCATGTTTCAAATCGATTCATAACTTGATAAAGCTGTCATAAAAACCGATCTCCCGATTTGACTTCTTGAGGTTCAAGAGGGTGCATTATCCGATTTAGCTGGAATTTTGTACATATGGTTGAGGAATAACTTCCAACAACTGTGGAAAGTATGGTTTAAATCAGTCCATAACCTGACATATAAACCGATCTCCCGAATAGACTTCTTGAGCTTCTAGAGCGCGCAATTCTTATCCGATTGGGCTAAAATTTTGCAAGTGGTGCTTTGGTATCACTTCCAAAACTGTGCTAAGCATGGTTTAAATTCGTCCATAACCTGATATAGCCGCCATATGAACCGATCTCCCGATTAGATTTCTTGAGCGCAATTCTACTCCGATTTTGCTTTCAAATGTTGCGACAAGTATGGTTTAAATCGGTTCATAATTAAACCACAATTCTTATACGGTGTTGTTAATATTTTGCAAGGCGTGTTTCGTTATGACTTCCAACAACTGTTCTAAGTATGGTTCAAATCTGTTCTTAACTTGATATATATGACATATAAACCAATCTCACGATTAAACTTCTTGAGGTTCTAGAGGGCGCAATTCTTATCCAATTTGGTTAAAATATGGCATAGTTCGATTTGAAGTGACTTCCAACAACTGTGCCAAATATGGTCTAAATCGGTTCATGACCTGATATATATATTCGACATTCGAGCCACTGGAGGGCGCAATTTTTACTCAATTTGCTTAAAATTTTGGATGTGGTATTTTTCTATGAATTCTAACAGCCATGACAAGTACGGTCCATATCGGCCAATAAATTGATGTAAAAATGCAAATTTTGAACATGAACATTCCACTAACGAACAGGGGCAAACTTCTCACATATCAATGAGTGCTGTCCGAATCAAGTTTAAGCTCAATGATAAGGGGCCTCTTTTTTATAGCCGAGTCCGAACGGCGTGCCGCAGTGCGACATCTCTTTGGAGAGAAGTTTTACATGGCATAGTACCTCACCAATGTTGCCAGCTTTAGGAGGGGAAAACCAGCGCTGAAAATTTTTTCTGATGGTCTCGCCAGGCGTTGAGCGTCATAGGGGGGCATGCTAACCTCTGCGCTACGGTGGCCTAACTTGATGTAGCTGATACATATATTGAAAAAGTCATTCAAAGAATTTGACAAATGCGATCAATGGTGGTATATAAGATTCCGCCCGGCTAAACTTAACACGCTGTTGCTTGTTATACCCTCCACCATAAGATGGGGGGTATACTAATTTCATCATTCTGTTTGTAACTACTCGAAATATTCGTCTGAGACCCCATAAAGTATGTATACTCTTGATCGTCGTGACATTTCATGTCAATCTACCCATGTCCGTCCGTCTGTTTGTCTGTCTGTCCGTCCGTCTGTCTGTCGAAAGCACGCTAACTGCCGAAGGAGTAAACCTAGCCGCTTGAAATTTTGCACAAATACTTCTTATAAGTGTAGGTCGGTTGGTATTGTAAATGGGCCATATCGGTCCATGTTTTGATATAGCTGCCATATAAACCGATCTTGGGTCTTGACTTCTTGAGCCTCTAGAGGGCGCAATTCTTATCCGATTTGAATGAATTTTGGCACGACGTGTTTTGCTATGATATCCATCAACTGTGCCAAGTATGGTTCAAATCGGTCCATAACCTGATATAGCTGCCATATAAAACGATCTTGGATCTTGACTTCTTGAGTCTGTACAGGTTGCAATTATTATCCGATTTGCCTGAAATTTTGTTCGACGGATTCTCTCATGACCATCAACATACGTGTTTATTATGGTCTGAATCGGTCTATAGCCCGATACAGCTTCCATATAAATCGATCTCTCTATTTTACTTCTTGAGCCCCCAAAGGGCGCAATTCTTATTCGAATTGGCTGACATTTTACACAGGTCTCCAACATATAATTTAATTGTGGTCCAAAGCGGACCATATCTTGATATCGCTCTAATAGCAGAGCAAATCTTTTCTTATATCCTGTTTTGCCTAAGAAAAGATGTCGGGAAAAGAACTCGACAAATGCGATCCATGGTGGAGGGTATATAAGATTCGGCCCGGCCGAACTAAGCACGCTTTTACTTGTTTTTTCCTACTTTGATAAGGATTTTACATAAAGTGTTTTTATATGACTCCAATATCTGTGCAACGTATGTCATGAATCGGTCCATAACCCGTTATTACTCCTACATAAAACGATCTTCCAATTAGACTTTTTGAGAATCTATCTCTGTAAATCAAAACGATCTACATTTTTACCGTTTTGATTTTTGCCTACAGATAAATACCGTCCAGAGAAGTTATCACATTTTACTCCTTATTTTAACTTTTTTTTCTCACTGCAGCCTGTAACATATTTTTGTATGCATTTTAAGTGCATATACATTAAACATTTCCCAATTCCCATATGTGAGTACATAAAAAAGGCATCATCACCGCCATAACCATCACCATTGACGACTCCTCCCGCCCAGAAGCCACCTTAAGCCTTTTACTCATTCCACTTGAATATGTTTTATGCCAAGTTCCAGTTCACTCCATATGAAGTCTTACCATGACAAACATCCTCACATCACATTCCTTTGTGGTTTCAGCTGAAAAAATGTTCACATAAAATTTTATTCATTAACACATCAATGAATTGGTGGCGCTGATGTTGTTTGACAAAAAAGAAACAACGAAAAAAAAATAACCCAAAACAGGGCAGAGGAAGGCGAGAAATGTTGCATACCCGTTCGAGTACTGCAATACATAATTGATAAATTGCAGATGAATTTTAATATTAAATTGATTGTATACAAAAGGGACGTGTTTGTGAAGGCTCTGTGAAAAAAAACAAAACGAAACAAAAATGGAAATGGAAACGAATGCGAGCCCAACATATCGAGACTTCTTAAAATTAATGGCCACCAATGGGAAAATCGAGAATTGCTACTTGTCTTCTGTGCAAACAATAAAGCTGATAAACGTTAATGCGTAAATGGGCTGCTGCTCTGCTAGGACCAGAGCTCTGTTATAGCGTATTGCTATAAATAATACAAATAAATGAGATAAATTATGCCACGAATGCTACAAATCAGTTAATTTTTTCCCGTTCAGTATTTATTGCAATTTTATTTAAATTATTCCAGGGTTGTTCAACTAAGTAGGTATGCTTGGATTATTTGTAACTAAAAAAGCGTTGTCTACGTTTGTGATAGAATATGCCAAATCGGGAAAAGAGTAACTATGTCAGTGGGGCAAAAAGCTCTCAAAAAGAAATGTGTTTGTGATCTTCTGCAGCCTTAAGAAGCCGCAATTGTTAGTCAATTTAACTGAAATTTTAAACGTGGTGTTTTATTATGACTTCCAGTATGTTGCTAGATTTTGTCCAAGTGGGTTTTTAAATTGATATAATCCCATATACAGGGTGGCTGATGAATATTGCTACAATGATGAATATTGCTACATTTTTTTTTCGGTGTATGGAATACATTTTTCTTTTATTCATGTTAAATTAAATTATTAAATTAATTATTAAATTATTATTAATTAAATTAATTAATTAATTAATTAAATTAATTATTAAATTATTATTATTAAATAGAAAAAAAGTTATTACATTTTTTTTGGTAGCGGCTTTCATCAGCCACCCTGTATAACTCGTCCTCCAGATTAATCTTCCACTGCCATTAGAAATTTAAATTTTTGCCAGATTTGGCCGAAATATGGTATTTAAGGAATACATATGATCTTGAACCAAGTTCATTTGTTTACACTTTTATCAGAATCTATGGTGATCTTGGCCCATTTTAGACATATGTTGCGTTTTCGCATCAGCGACTTGGCGAACATTTACATATATGTTCTAGCTGGACAGGGCCCGCTCCGCAACGCCTTCCTTTACTTTGTATGGAACAAAATTTTTCTTGGAATTGTTTTCGAAAATTAAATGTCCCCCAAACACTTGGCCCTAAAAAAGATCAGCATCGTGCTCTTCTCTCAAATACCATTTAATAAACTCCATTGGTTTTGAGGGGAGTTTACAGGATGAGGCGTCCCCCAAACACATGGCCCCAAAAATTGGTTATCAAATTAGTTTTCTAATCTCAAATACCTTTCATTTGGGACACATATTGGCACGGTCGAAAAATGTTTACCCTTTGGGGGGTGTATTGGCGAAGGGGTGATGCGTAAAATACATGGTCCTACATTTGGATATCAAATTCGTATTCTACTCCCAAATACCTTTATCTGAGCCCCATATTGCGATGGTTAGTAAAAAATTGCTGTTTGTGGGATATTTTGGGAAAGGGGCAGACCCCCAGAAAATTGGTCCCAAAAGTGGGTATCAATTCTTGCTCTACTTCACAATACCTTTCATTTAAGCCCCACGTTGACATGGTCGGCAAATATGTGTGGGGTGGTCCCCCAAACACTTAGCCCTGAAAATATATCAGCAACGTGCTCTATTCTCATATATCTATATATCATTTATTTGAACTTCATATTGCCATTGGCCTCAAAATTGGATATCAAACTCGTTTTCTAATCTCAAATACCATTCACTTAAACCCCTTATTGAAAAACTTCAATTTCGCTCAGATCGGTCCAGATTTGGATATAGCTGCCATATAGACCGATCTCTCGATTTAAGGTTTTGGGGCCATAAAAGGCACATTTATTGTCCGATTACGCCGAAATTTGGGATAGTGAGATGTGTTAGGCTCTTCGAAATTTTTCTGAAAATTGGCCCAAATCGGTCCAGATTTGAATATAGCTACTTAAAGACCCATCTTTCGATTTAAGGTTTTGGGCCCATAAAAGGCGCACTTGTTGTCCGATGTCGCCGAAATTTGGGACATTGAGTTATGTTAAGCCGCTCGACATACATTTGCAATAGGCGAGATTTGCATATAGCTGTCATGTAGACCGATCTCTCTATTAAAGGTTTTGGGCCCATAAAAAGCTCATTTATTTTCCGATGTCCTTCCGATGTTCCTTCGAAATTTTTCTGAAAATTGGCCCAATCAGTCCAGATTTGGATTTAGCTGCTATATAGACGATATCTCGATTTAAACTGTAGGCCCCATAAATGGTGCATTTATAATCCGATTCAACTGAAATTTGACACAGTGACGTATGTTAGGCTTCTCGACATCCGTGTCGTATATGGTTAAGATCGATTTATTTTTAGATATAACTATTAAAAAGACCAATATTTTGTTATACACAGTTGAACAATGACTTGTACTTATCAGTATTTGGTCAAAATTGGAACATATTTCGATATAGCTGCTAGGGGGCATAAGGTATGCATTTTCCACCGGATTTTGACGAAGAGTGGTTTACATATATACCCGAGGTGGTGGGTATCCAAAGTTCGACCCGGCCGAACTTAACGCCGTTTTACTTTTTTGTTATCGGTTGGGGGCGGACCCTCCACATACAAAAGCACCACCCAAAATCAAAAGTTGGCCGATAGCACAATATGGGTATCAACTGAATGGTGATAGTGACTAGACAACAAATATCGTATTAAAATTTTGGCTCCCAGCAGGCCCTCCCAACCCCAAAACTCATCTAAACAGATATATTCATCATTTATGTCAATATGGGACTCAAATAAAAGGAATTTTGGCAGTAGAATGCAAATATGGCATATAAAATTAGGTCCAAGTAGGTCGTCCCACACCAAATACCCCCAAATGGGCAAATTAGAATTTTAAGGGTAGATTACGAATATGACATTAAAATTTGCGTTCAAGTCTAGGTGGCGCTTTGTCTCCTAAAAATACGTCACATATGACAATATGGGGCTCAAAGGAAAGTTATTTGAGAGTAGAAAACTAATCTGGTATCTAATTTTGGAGCCAAGTGTTTTGGCATACGCCCTAAGGCACCACCTAAACTGAACTTCATTTCCGACTATAGCAATATGGAGCTCAAATCAATGGTATTTGGGAGTAAAGAATGAATTTGATATCTGTTTTCAGGGCAAAGTGCCGGTGGGTGCTCCATACCCAAAACACCCTCCAAACGGTTCACGTTTACCCACCATGACTACAATAACCCATCATGGCTATAATTAATATCGATATTTGAGTCAAAATGTCTGAGGTGCCATCCCTCCCCTAAAAAGCTCATTACCCTAATTTCCAAAAAAAAAACAGATCTTGGAGATTGGTAATGCGATTCGTTCGAAATTTGCTTGCACTCTTACAGTCACCTAAAACTAAATATGGTTTCTAATGTTGGGGTCCCCGCAAATGGATATATAGACCAATCTCAACCATATAGCGCTCAAACGAAATGTGCTTGAGAGAAAAAATTAATCTGATATCCAATTGAAGAGCCATGTGTTTGGGGATGGCCCCACCGCAAAATACCTTCCTAATGGGACATATTTACCGTCCATTGCAATATGGGGCTTATATAAAAGCTATTTGTCAGTGGAATACGAATTTTATACTCAGTTTTGGAAAAAATACCCTGGGGTCCACTTGGGAGTAGACTAAAATTTTGCCCATTAACCGAGCAGTGGCAAACTTCTCACACATCAATGAGTGTTTTTCGTTTCAAGTTTAAGCTCAACGATAAGGGACCTGTTTTATAGTCAAGTTCGAACGGCGTGCCGCATTGCGACACCTCATTGGGGGAGAATATACATGACCATGTTTGGCTTGGTACCTCGCAAATTTCGTTAGCAATAAGAGAGGATAACCACCGCTTTAAATTATTTTCTACGTTCTCGCCAGGATTCGAACGTAGGCGTTCAGCGTCATAGGCGGACATGGGATACAGTGACACGAATTTGATATCCACGTTGAGGGCGAAGTGTTCCCACCCTAAAAGGACATTAGAGAGTTAAGGTAGGCGCAGCGGAGCAGGCCCGTTTCGGCTAGTTTGGATATAATTATAATTATTATATTCATGATGGTGGATTCACAAGAATCGGCCATGACGAATTTAGTACGTTTTTACCTATTTTTAAAATAATGCGTCTTTTATCTCTTTTGGCTTATGTTAAACAATCACTTTTTCTCAAACGCCTTTGAGTAAAGGGTTTATAGAATTTTTTTTTTATAAATTTTCCAAGCTCTCTTTCAATTGATTTAAATGACTATCTTAAATATTTAAATTCCTCCAGATTTATCATCAAGTGAGGAAAAACATGGTGGAATCTTTGTAATCCTTGCCAGTTTTAATACTTTGCCAGCTATTAAGGCTATATACTACATAGTAGTTGGATATCTGTGCATGTGTGTGTGTGTGTGTTTTTTATCGTACAACTAAAGCCGGATTAAAATACACAAATAATCGTAATTGTGCTGCCTATCAGTTCTTAATGTTTTTAAGCCCATTGTTAAAACAAAGCAATAAATTCTTATTTATAATTTCTTTTCTCTGTTTTCAATTGTGCTGCATATGTGTGTGTGTGTGTTTATGTGTGGAAAAGTCATATAGATTACCAAAAAGTACATTTGTCCAAGGCTAAATATATAACCAACATACTAGTGTTCGTATAACAGTGGACGTTGCACTATGGCATCGAATAGCATATTAGCAGTTCAAAAACGTGACAAGTAAAAATTTTAAAAGGTTTAACAATCGATAATTATATAGATTTTACATAAATTTATGTACACAACTTTGTCAAGTCAACATTGGTTCAGACTTATGGATAGGCTTTACCAGTATTATTTAGTACATACTGGCGTGGGATAACTATGAGCATCACACAGCCTGCAACTTAAAGCTCCATTCTGTGAGCTACCGAGCCCGTCCACAAGTTGCGGATTGTGGAATGCTTCATACGGAGTAGCTGCGACTGCATTTGCGGACAGTCAGCGGTATCGAGTGGAGAGTCTCAGTGAGAGGCCGGGTGGTACCGGCCCTTGTTTAAATATTAAGTGCCTATGATTATCGATACGATAAGGCGAGATATTGGCGCTTTTAAATAACCAATGGCCACAATGTTCCCGCGGCGTTAGGACGTATAGACGGGAACGAGTTTGCTCGCCTATAAGAGCTTGACGAGGATCACCACCACCACATGCAAATGTGGCTACAACAAAAAAATTTCAAATTTTACCCATGAACATTCCACTAAGGAACAGGGGCAAACTTCTCACATATCAATGAGTGCAGTCCGATTTAAGTTTAAGCTCAATGATAAGGGGCCTCCTTTTCATAGCCGAGTCCGAACGACGTGCTGTAGTGCGACACCTCCGTGGAGAGAAGTTTTACATGGCATAGTACCTCACAAATGTTGCCAGCATTAGGAGAAGAAAACCACCGCTGAAAATTTTTTTTTGATAGTCTCGCCAGGATTCGAACCCAGACGTTCAGTGCCATAGGCGGACATGCTAACCTCTGCGCTACGGTTGCCTCCTACAACAGCAACAACTATTTATTATTATATCCACCACCGAAGGACGGGGGTATATTCATTTTGTCATTCCGTTTGCAACACATCGAAATATCCATTTCCGACCCTAGATATATTTTTGATCGGCGTAAAAATCTAAGACGACTTAGCCATGTCCGTCCGTCTGTCTGCTGAAATCACGCTACAGTCTTTAAAAATAGAGATATTGAGCTAAAACTTTGCACAGATTCTTTTTTTGTCCATAGGCAGGTTAAGTTCGAAGATGGGCTATATCGGACTATATCTGGATATAGCCCCCATATACACCGATCCTCCGATTTAGGGTCTTAGGCCCATAAAAGCCACATTTATTATCCGATTTTGCTGAAATTTGGGACAGTGAGTTGTGTTAGGCCCTTCGACATCCTTCGTCAATCGCTTCAGATTTGTATATAGCTGCCATATAGACGGATCTCTCGATTTAAGGTCTTGCGCCAACAAAAAGCGCATTTTATTGCCCTATTTTGCCAAAATTGGGGACAGTGAGTTGTATTAGGCCCTTCGACATACTTCTTTAATTTGGCGCAGATCGATCCAGATTTGGATATAGCTGCCATATAGACCGATCCTCCGATTTAGGGTCTCAGGCCCATAAAAGCCACATTTATTATCCGATTTTGCTGAAGTTTGGAACAGTGAGTTGTGTTATATATTCAATATAAATATTCATTTTCGACCCTACAAAGGATATATATTCTTGATCAGCGTAAAAATCTAAAACGACGTCCGTCTGTGTGTTGAAATCGCGCTACCCCCATATGGACCGATCGGCCGATTTAGGGTCTTAGGCCCATAAATGCCACATTTATTATCCGATTTTGCTTAAATTTGGGACAGTGAGTTTTATTAGGCCCTTCGTTATCCTTCTTTAATTTGGCGCAGATCGGTTAAGATTTGGATATAGCTGCCATATAGACCGATCTCTCAATTTTAGGTTTTGGGCCCATAAAAGGCCCATTTATTGTCCGATTTCGACGAAATTTGGGACAATGAGTTGTGTTAGGCCAGTCGACATCCTTCTTCAGTTTGGCCCAGATCGGTCCAAATTTGAATATAGCTGCCATATCGACCGACCTCTCGATTTAAGGTTTTGGGCCCATTTAAAGCTCATTTATCGTCCGATGTCGCCGAAATTTGAGATAGTAAGTTGTGTTGGCCCTTCGACAGCC
The DNA here is from genome assembly GCF_963082655.1 of Stomoxys calcitrans. Lineage (NCBI taxonomy): Eukaryota > Metazoa > Arthropoda > Insecta > Diptera > Muscidae > Stomoxys > Stomoxys calcitrans. Next base: position 114,352,485 of record NC_081553.1, read on the forward strand.
TTCTTCAATCTGGCTCAGATCGGTCCAGATGTGGATATAGCTGCCATATAGACTGATCCCTCGATTAAAGGTTTCTGATTTCACCGAAATTTGGGACATTGAGTTGTGTTAGGCTCTTCGACTTTTTTCTGCAACTTGGCCCAAATCGGTCCATATTTAGATATGGCTGCCATATAGATCGATACCTCGATTTAAAGACTTGGCCCTATAAAAGGCGCATTTATAATCCGATTTCACTGAAAATTGGCACAGTGAGTTATGTAAGGCTTTTCCACATCTGCGTCGTATATGGTTCATATCGGTTTATTTTTAGATGTAGCTAGTAAAAAGACCAATATTTTGTTAAACATAATTGAACAATGACTTGTGCTTTGGTCCAAATCGGAACATATTTCGATATAGCTGGTATGGGGCACAAGGTATGCATTTTTCACCGGATTTTGTCGAAAGGTGGTTTACTACCCATCTGGTGGTGGATACCCACCACCTCAGGTATATATATCCGAGGTGGTGGGAATCCAAAGTTCGGCCCGGACGAACTAAACGCCTTATTACTTATTTTTTATTTGTTAAATTTTTAGTTTGATGGCTTCAGTAGGTAAAATTTTCAATAGAAATCGATAACATATCATAATGATTGTTTTATTGTCAGTTACCCCTTAATAGTTATAGTTTCTAATCCCACACCGCTACTGTAGTAAAGGGTATTATAACTAAGTATATTTGTTGTAGCACCTAAAAGAAAGAGAGATAGACCCATTGATGTGTATACGGATCGAATCAAAATCACTTTCTGATTCAATTGAGTTAGGTCCGTCTGTCTGTCCTTGTTTATTTGTGTACAACGCATAGATCGTAATTTTGATTGAATCGTCTTCAAAAATGGAACAAGCTTCTTTTATAGCCGTCAGACTAAGGCTATTGAAGCTGAAAAAGTCGGTTCAGATTTGGATGCAATAATGTGATTTTTTGTAAACCAATTTTTTGTAAATTTGACAACAGGGCTTCTCTTATGCATCTCGGCACTGTAGAGTGTAGAGTGTGCTTCGAATGAACTTGTTGTGCACTTGAACATTCTTTGAATGTCACTGCAAGCGCTTTTTTGTGCATAGGCCGCATTGACCAACAGCACAGCGACGGGCCGGTTCGTTTGGTTTGTCTGATTGCGCTCTTTTATTTTTGATCTTAAAAATCTGTTCGTTGTTTTTTCGAACTTCTTCCAGCTTGAGTTCATATTCAATGCTTTCTATTCAAAGAATAGCATAGCAAAGAACTTATAAAAATTGAGCAAGTGTGTGCTATTATTCAAAACACTTTGACTGGCTAGAGGATCATGATTTCTGATACGCCATGTATCGTCATCGACCCCCTTGCCAAATTTTTTTTGTACGATTTTATTTTATTTATTTAATTTTATTTATTTTATTTTATTTAATTTTATTTATTTTGTTTTTTGTTTTATTTTATTTTTTTTTGTTTTATTTTATTTTATTTTATTTTATTTTATTTTTATTTTGTTTTATTTTATTTTATTTTATTTTATTTTATTTTATTTTATTTTATTTTATTTTATTTTATTTTATTTTATTTTATTTTATTTTATTTTATTTATTTTATTTTATTTTATTTTATTTTATTTTATTTTATTTTATTTTATTTTATTTTATTTTATTTTATTTTATTTTATTTTATTTTATTTTATTTTATTTTATTTTATTTTATTTTATTTTATTTTGTTTTATTTTATTTTATTTTATTTTGTTTTATTTTATTTAATTTATTTTATTTTATTTTGTTTTTTTTTGTTTTCTTTTTATTATATTTT
>NC_081553.1:114354509-114392436 GCF_963082655.1 Stomoxys calcitrans
GGTTCAAATCGGTTCATAACCTGATATAGCTGCCATATAAACCGATCTGGGATCTTGACTTCTTGAGCCTCTAGAGGTCGCAATTATTATCCGATTTGCCTGAAATTTTGTACGACGGATTCTCTCATGACCATTAACATACGTGTTTATTATGGTCTGAATCGGTCTATAGCCCGATACAGCTCCAATATAAATCGATCTCTCTATTTTACTTCTTGAGCCCACAAAGTGCGCAATTCTTATTCGAATTGGCTGACATTTTACGCAGGTCTTCAACATATAATTTAATTGTGGTCCAAACCGGACCATATCTTGAAATCGCTCTAATAGCAGAGCAAATCTTTTCTTATATCCTTTTTTTTGCCTAAGAAGAGATGCCGGAAAAAGAACTCGACAAATGCGACCAATGGTGGAGCGGTAATATAAAATTCGGCCCGGCCGAACTTAGCACGCTCTTACTTGTAACTATTTTTTTGTTCCTCAGAGTAATCCTTAGAGTTTTTCGGGTGTAACTTCCTCGCCCATCGCCCCAACCGCTTGGATTATGTGGGATCGCATGTATCTCTTGATATCGCGAGCCCCTTGCTTCGATATCCGACTCTTGCCTCCAGCCGACCCTTACCAGGGAATAGACGCTAATGTAGGCAATTTAAGGCGCCAATAACTCGCCTTGTCATTTCGAGTATTATTGGCACTGAGTATTGCAGTATAAGTTAGTGCAACCTGACCACTAATTGAATCTTTCTTCTCGAAATCGCAGACTGACCGCGGCCGCACTACCAGCTACTCAGCATAAATACCAAGCTTTTCACTATCCGCAACCTGTGGACGCACACGGTTGCAATCAACTAAGATTTCTGAGATAACGATGAACATTGCATAAATCGGAGCTCAAAGTTCCAGCCTGTGTGGTGCCCGCATCGGTTGGATGTCACTAGCATTAGGAGGGCTTAACCGCCGCTGACAATATTTTAAATATAATAATCCCTCCGAGATTTTAACCCATTCGTTAACCCATTAACCTTTGAGGTAGGGTAAGTCTTTAATAGGGCATCCGATTTTTGGCCATTACCAACAGCCAAATTTAATAACGTTGTGCCATGCCTCAGCTACCCAGGAAAGTGCAATTATTTCAGATTACAGTTGCTTTCATTATGGACACACATACAAGAAAAAATTACGCAGACATATCCAGCAGCTTGATCACAGCAAAAACGACAGAAGAATTTTTGTGAAAAGTGCATTACGTGAAGCACACAGATGCTTAAGCTCTTTTTGTCCCTTTAAGTGGATATTACAAATGTCTGTCATAGCAAACTGGTTGCTCGTTTCACATGTGACTACTGCTGGCATCCCCGTATCGTATCGGATTCCTTGAATGTTAATGGGTGTCGGTTAAGTAAGCTGCTCTTGGCTAAATGGTCTACAGACATTGCAACGCCACACAAAAGCATCATGAAGAAAGGAAATTTTTTAAGTCCGTTTGTATTGCGAATAAAGTATGCGAATGTTTCATGTATTTTCTTTCATTACATGTTTTTGGGAAGTAATTATTAGTCGAAAGGGATATATTTTGCCTTTATATAGAATTAATTTGTAGCCAATGTAGGCCTTGATGTATGTCATAAGCCTTTGGCCTGAACAAAAGAAAAGAATTTACTGAAATTCATATGAAGCTTCTACAGCAACCTTGGTTTAGTTAATCTGACTCCAATCAATAGACACTTTAGTCCACTTGAGTGCCAAAGGAACGTGAAACCATTTAAGTATCCCGAACTATAGTATCGGGGCATACTTTCGCCATTCCATTTGTAACACCTCGAAATATTGATCTAAGATTCCATCAAGTATATATATTCTCTTCGCTGTGGCATTTTAACTCTCCGACGGTTGAATCATCCGCTGTCGTTGCCGAAGTACAATGGACTTTGTACTTTTTGTATGGAAGGTCCCCAGGGACCTTCTCATCCGGAGGTTTAAGCATATCTAGTCTTTTGAGGAATCTCCCGACTTGGCTGGAGTGTGCCCAAAGGTATTTTAAGTCAAGCAGGATAGCTTGAGCACATGAACAGCACGTTGGTATTAGACTTGAGGCAGCTACATATGACGGAACATAGTTGAGCCAGAACAACTTAGATTTGGTGTGTCAAGTTTGCCTTTACAGGTGGTTTGGTATCGAAAAAAGGCGTTTATTGGAATGGCGTTCCGCTCTTACACTACCGTATCCTAGTAAATGTTGTTTGTACCCACCTGATACGATGCTTAATGTAGAGGTTTTCTCTTATAGCACTGAACCTCAAGAATATGCAAATCGAATCGGTCGCCTAACGTATAGGATAGCGTTTTGGATTGTTGCTAAAATAATAGCCCAGTAGATGTAGTTTTGAGTGACTTGGGGATATTGGAAACGCCGCACAATGAGAAAAATCAATAAGAAACTATTAAAAAATATCCCGTGTGATAATGGGAAAAGATTGCTCTTCGAACTTTTGAATGGTTAGAGCTGAGCTGATAGCTATTGGGATGCCCAAAAAGTAATTGCGGATATTTTAAAAGAAAGTAAATGCATTTTTAATAAAACATAGAATGAACTTTAATCAAATATACTATTTTTACACTTTTTTTCTAAAGCAATCTAAAAGTAACAGCTGATAACTGACAGAAGAAAGAATGCAATTACAGAGTCACAAGCTGTGAAAATATGTTGGAGACCTGTGTAAAATGTCACCCAATTCGAATAAGAACTGCGCCCTTTGGGGGCTCAAGAACTAAAATAGAGAGATTGGTCTACATGGGAGCTGTATCAGGCTATAGACCGATTCAAAGCATAATTAACATGTTGATGGTCACGAGAGGATCCGTCGTACACAATTTCAGGCAATAGAGGTCGCAATTATAATCCGATTAATAATTGCGACCTCTAGAGGCTCAAGAAGTCAAGATCCCAGATCGGATTATATGACAGCTATATCAGGTTATGGACCGATTTGAACCATACTTGGCACAGTTGTTGGATATCATAACAAAACACGTCGTGCAAAATTTCATTCCAATCGGATAAGAATTGCGCACTCTAGAGGCTCAAGAAGTCAAGACCCAAGATCGGTTTATATGGCAGCTATATCAAAACATGGACTGATATGGCCCATTTACAATACCAACCGACCTACACTAATAAGGAGTATTTGTGCAAAATTTCAAGCGGCTAGCATTACTCCTTCGGAAGTTAGCGTGCTTTCGACAGACAGACGGACGGACGGACAGACGGACGGACATGGCTAGATCGACATAAAATGTCACGACGATCAAGAATATGTATACTTTATGGGGTCTCAGACGAATATTTCGAGTAGTTACAAACAGAATGTCGAAATTAGTATACCACCCATCCTATGGTGGAGGGTATAAAAATATTCGCATCGTGTTCTACTTTTAAATATAATTTATTTGAACCCCAAATTTCCATTGGTTTAAGTAGGACAAACACTTGGCCTGAAACTTGGATATCAAATTCGTGTTTTAGGTTATGGGGCGGCCACGGAGTGACTTGGCCCTGAATATATATATGAAATTCGTGTTCTATTCCAAAATACTTTTTATTTGAGCCCCATATTGCAATGGTTAGCAAAGACGTCCTATTTGGGGGGTGTTATGGGGGAAGTGTTGCCCCTTCGACACTTTTTCCCCAATATTGATATCAGATTCGTGCACTACTCCCAAAAATCTTTCATTTGAGCCCCATATTGCTATGGTCGATAAATTTGTCCTCTTTGGCGGTGTTTTGGTGGAGGGGCGGTCCCCCAAAAATTTGGTCCCTCACTTCGATGTCAGATTTATTTTCTCTTTATAAATACTTTTTATTTGAGCCCCATACTGCTATGGTCGCTTAATATGTCCGATTAAGAGGTATTTTGGGGGCTGGCGCTGAGATCTGGCGTTTCTGAAAATTAGGGTAGAGGGGAGGATTCGCCCCCCTTTAAGATATCAACAAATGTAGTACTTTCAAAGGAGTAAAGCTAGCCGATTGAAATTTTGCACGAATACTTCATATTAGTGTAGGTCGGTTGGTATTGTAAATGGGCCATGTCGATCCTTGTTTTGATATAGCTGTCCGATAAACCGACTTCTTGAGCCTCTATATGGCGCAATTCTTATCCGATTTGGCTGAAAATTTTCCTGAGGTATTTTGTAACGATTTCCAACAACTGTGTTAAGTGTGGTTTAAATCGGTCTATAACCGTCATGTAAACCGATCTGGGGTCTTGACTTCTTCAGCCTCTATAGGGCGCAATTCTTATTCAAGAAGAAATTATTCATAGAAGAAGTCATTGGGCGAAGTTTCAGTAAAATCGGATAACAAGTGCACTCTGCAGAGGCTGAAAAAGTATGATCGGTAGATCGGTTAATAAGGAAGCTGTATCAGGCCAAGACCGATTGAACCATACTTGACACATTTGTTGAATATTATAGACAACGTCATAATACAAAACATCAGCCACATCAGTAACAATCACACTCTCTAGATGCTCAAGAAGTATAATCGAGAAATTGGTCTATATGGGAGCCCATATAGCATATTTACACGACCTGCGATCAAGAATATACTCGAATTTACGTTATGGGGCCAATATATCGATGTGTTACAAACGGAATATTAGTATACCCCCATCTATCCCCCCCACCTTAATGGATCCCGTTTGTCAAGTTATTTTCTCGTATCTCTTAATAGGCAAACAAGGGGTAAAGGATAAGAATTGCTATGCTATTGGAGCTTAATCAGGTTATAGATCGATTTGGGCCCTACTTGGCTCAGATGTTAGAGACAGTAGTACAAGTTATTATTGACACGTATGTTGAAGTTTTTGGGAAAAGTCATTGTGCAAGGCTTCAGCCAAATCGAATACGAATTGCACCCTCTAGGCTCAAGAAGTATGATCGGGAGATCGGTTTATATGGAAGCTGCATCAGGTTTTTGACCGATTCACACGTGACACATATGTTGGAGGTTATGGGAAAAGTCAATGTACACGGTTTCATCCAAATCGGATAAGAATGCACCCTCTAGATGCTCAAGAAGTATAATCGGGAGGACGGTTTATATGAAAGCTTCATCAGGTTTTAGACCGATTCATTCCATACTTGACATGTGTTTTGAAGGTTATGGGAAAAGTCATTGTGCAAGCTGTCAGCCAAATCGGATAAGAATTGCACCCTCTAGATGCTCAAGAAGTATAATCAGGAGATCGGTTTATATGGAAACTATATCAATACAGGCCCGATATAGTCCATTTACAATCGCAACCGTTTTACACCAATAAGAAGTATTTGTGCAAAATTTCAAGCCTCTTGCTCTATTCCTTCGAAAGTTAGCGAGCTTTCGACCGACAGACGGGCATGGCAAGGTTGACTTAAAATGTGGTGACGATCTTCTTAATCGCCATGACATTTTGTAAATGGCAATATTCCAAAGTAGAGGGGACAGTACACTTCCTTGAGTTGTTCCTCTGCTCCATCTCCTTAGTGGAGGGTAAAATTGTTATGAGGTTTTCACATAAGCAATTTTTAGGCAATCAAGAGATTGGCGAAAGGTCTGCAAATTTCGTTAATGGTTACTGTAATGCTTAATACACTTACTAGAGTGCAATACCTGGATTGATGATTCGATAAAAAAAATAAAATCGCACAAAGATCATATTTTTTAAGTTTTGAACTAACATTTCATAAACAAGTAAAAGCGTGCTAAGTTAGGCCGGGCCGAATCTTATATACCCTCCACCATGGATCGCATTTGTCGAGTTCTTTTCCCGGCATCGCTTCCTTGGCAAAAAATGATATAAGAAAAGATTTGCTCTGCTATTAGAGCGATATCAAGATATGGTCCGGTTTGAACCACAATTAAATTATATGTTGGAGACCTGTGTAAAATGTCAACCAATTGAAATAAGAATTGCGCCCTTTGGGGGCTCAACAAGTAAAATAGAGAGATTGATTTACATGGGAGCTATATTAGGCTATAGACCTATTCAGACCATAATAAACGCGTATGTTGATGGTCATGAGACGATCGTCAGGCAAATCGGATAATAATTGCGACCTCTGGAGGCTCACGAAGTCAAGATCCCAGATCGGTTTATGTGGAAGCTATATCAGGCTATAAACCGATTTGAAACTTATTTGACACAGTTGTTGAAAGTAAGAATAAAATACGTCATGTAAAATTTCAGCCAAATCGGATAGGAATGGCGCCCTCTAGAGGCGCCATTAAAATGTGGTGACGATCTTCTTAATCGCCATGACATTTTGTAAATGGCAATATTCCAAAGTAGAGGGGACAGTACACTTCCTTGAGTTGTTCCTCTGCTCCATCTCCTTAGTGGAGGGTAAAATTGTTATGAGGTTTTCACATAAGCAATTTTTAGGCAATCAAGAGATTGGCGAAAGGTCTGCAAATTTCGTTAATGGTTACTGTAATGCTTAATACACTTACTAGAGTGCAATACCTGGATTGATGATTCGATAAAAAAAATAAAATCGCACAAAGATCATATTTTTTAAGTTTTGAACTAACATTTCATAAACAAGTAAAAGCGTGCTAAGTTAGGCCGGGCCGAATCTTATATACCCTCCACCATGGATCGCATTTGTCGAGTTCTTTTCCCGGCATCGCTTCCTTGGCAAAAAATGATATAAGAAAAGATTTGCTCTGCTATTAGAGCGATATCAAGATATGGTCCGGTTTGAACCACAATTAAATTATATGTTGGAGACCTGTGTAAAATGTCAACCAATTGAAATAAGAATTGCGCCCTTTGGGGGCTCAACAAGTAAAATAGAGAGATTGATTTACATGGGAGCTATATTAGGCTATAGACCTATTCAGACCATAATAAACGCGTATGTTGATGGTCATGAGACGATCGTCAGGCAAATCGGATAATAATTGCGACCTCTGGAGGCTCACGAAGTCAAGATCCCAGATCGGTTTATGTGGAAGCTATATCAGGCTATAAACCGATTTGAAACTTATTTGACACAGTTGTTGAAAGTAAGAATAAAATACGTCATGTAAAATTTCAGCCAAATCGGATAGGAATGGCGCCCTCTAGAAGTTCAAGAAGTCAAGTCCCCAGATCTGTTTATATTTTAGCTATATCAGGTTATGAACCGATTTGAACCGTACTTGGCACAGTTTTTGGACATCATAACAAAATACTACGTGCCAAAATTCATTTCAATCGGATAAGATTTGCGCCCTCTAGAGGCTCAAGAAGTCAAGACCCATGATCGGTTTATATGGCAGCTATATCAGGTTATGAACCGATTTGAACCATACTTGGTACAGTTGTTGTATATCATAATAAAACATGTCGTGCAAAATTTGATTCCAATCGGATAAGAATTGCGCCCTCTAGAGGCTCAAGAAGTCAAGACCCATGATCGGTTTACATGGCAGCTATATTAAAACATGGACCGATATGACCCATTTACAATACCAACCGACCTACACGAATAAGAAGTATTTGTGCAAAATTTTAAGCGGCTAGCTTTACTCCTTCGGAAGTTAGCATGCTTTCGACAGACATACGGATGGATGGACGGACGGACGGACTGACGGACGGACATGGCTAGATCGATATAAAATGTCACGACGATCAAGAATTTATATACTTTATGAGGTCTCAGACGCATATTTCGAGTAGTTACAAACAGAATGACCAAATTAGTACACCCCCATCCTATGGTGGAGGGTATAAAAATATATTCCTATCTTTCAGTAACAATGTAACATTCCGTTGCAATAGAATTGCCCATCTATAAAATGTGTAGTACATATAGTTTCTTGAAATACTTCAATCCAAACAATTATTTTGTTAAGCCTGCATATTCAAGCTACTAAAACCAAAATTTACTTGGTTATATAAAATATTTACATCGGCTTTTTCTGCCCTTTGGCAAATATGTTTTTACTTATTAATCTTCATGGTCATTTACAATTCTAAAATTTCCAACAGCTAATGCCAAAGAGCATTCTTCATTTTAACGTTACCGAATTCGTACCATAAACCATACGAGGACACTAAAAAGCATCAGCTGCGGCCACACACAAACACACACACATACCACTCTTTGTATGACGGTAAAGTGGAGAAAATTATTTCATAAACGTTGTGTTAAAAGTGCACTAAAGTCAAAAGCTGTGCGGCAAAGTGATTAACAAATTTCATGTGCATATTTGTGCACGAGGCCGTGGGGCAACGCACCAACGACAACAACATTGGCCACACTATAAATAAGCGCACCACAAACTTATTTTTGGAGAACTATGGGAAAATTGTGTCCTGGCATGAGATAGTCACCAGTTGGTCGGTGTCATGGGCAGATACTCGCACTGCTGCCACATCTGCCCCAACCGAACACACAAACAACGAATGGGTCTTCCTACTGATCCGGCTGGCGTTGTCCCGCAGAGCTATTGTTTCTAAATGCGAGTTAAACTGCGTTTGTCGCATTTAACAATGCATGCACTTACCAACACATTCAACGACATGCAAAACGCAGGCAGGGAGTGCAAGTAGTGTTCAAAATAGCCAGAGGGCCTGCAAACAGATTGTCTTCATTATTTTGCTTTATATTAGAGTTTTAGGTAGTATAAATAGGAAATCGTTGAACATTATTCTGAAACTTTTTAAACGGAGGAAGAGGAAGTCTATTCTAGTCATTCCGTTTGTAACACCTGGAAATATTGGTCTGAGACCCAGCAAAGTATATATATCTATCTATCGAGAAAACGCTTCGGTCCTCGGTCCACGTTTTGATAGTATATCCGTATATACCGATCTCGGATCTAGACTTCTTGAGCCATTAGATAGCTTAATTCTTATCAGATTAATCTGAAATTTTGCATGTGGTGTTTTGGTAGGTTCCTACCAAAATTGGTAGGTCTTTATTCTATTGGTAGATTGGTAGGCTGACCTCATATTTTGGTAGGTTTTGCCAACAAAACCCATTTCGTCACAATCCGGTGAAAATTGGATAACTTAAGCACCCATTTTACCCAAGAGGATACCGCAGAACCAATCCCTGATGATGGTATAGAATGTTTACCTCCTAGTCAGAATGCGGTCCAAGTAGCAGTGACCCGACTAAAGAACAACAAGGCAGCAGGAGCCGATGGGTTACCCGCTGAACTATTTAAGACCGGAGGCGACACGCTTATAAGTCGTATGCATCAGCTTATCTGCGCAATCAGGCTAGAAGAACGCATACCCGATGATCGGAACCTCAGCATACTATGTGCCGTATACAAGAAAGAAGACAAGGCGGAATGTGCCAACTACGGGAGGATAATTCTTCTCCCCATCGCATACAAGATACTCTCGAGCGTACTGTGTTAAAGATTAAAACCTAAAGTCAATGAGATAATTGGGCCCTATCAAAGCGGCCTTAGACCTGGTAAATCCACCCTAGACCAGATATTTACACTGCGTCAAATCCTGGAAAAGACCCGAGAAGGACAAATCAACACCTACCATCACTCTGTTGACTACAAAGCCGCCTTCGATACTCCTTTACGTTCAAAGGTATTTCAAGCCATGTCTGAGTTTGGTATCCCTGCAAAATTACTAAGACTCTGCAGGATGACACTTGCTGATACGCGTTCCTCAGTAAGATTAGGAAAGAATCTCTCCGAACCATTAAATAGAACAGACTAGGAGACAGCCTATCGTGTGATCTCTTTAATATCCTACTGGAGAAGATTATAGGAGATGTAGAAGTGAATAGATATGGCACACTTATCATAAGAGAACACATGCTACTCGCCTATGCCGACGACATCGATATCATAGGTCGGTCACCGGAAGTAGTAACTGCAGCCTTTGAAAGAATCGAAAGAGAGTCTGTGAAAATGGGTCTGGCAGTAAATGGAGATAAGACGAAATGGATGGTTTCAACTCCCAGAAAGCCTTGCACAACCGAGCAGGTAAAGAAAATGGAGAAAGTTGGGAACCACAGCTTTGAGACAGTCAGTAACTTTATCTAACTCGGCACCGCCGTAACGGAAACGAATGACTCCAGTTTTGAGATAAAGCGAAGAATAATACTGGCAAACAGAAACAAGGCCACCTCTCGACAGACTAAGATTACACTATACAAGACAGGCAGTGCTTGGAGTGTTTGAGAGAAAGATTCTTCGTAAAAAATATGGACCAGTTTGCGTTAACGGAGAATATAGACGACGTATAAACAACGAGCTGTATGAGCTGTATGACGACGATAGGATAGTTACACGCATCAAAATACAACGGCTGCGTTGGCTAGGTCATGTTGTCAGAATGGATGAAGAAGCTCCAGCAAAGAAGTCTTTTGAAGGCAAATACGGTGGTACACGCAAACCGGGAAGACCAAAAGCCTGATGGAAAGATCAAGTTGTGGGAGACACCTCGAAACTTGGTGTCAGAGATTTGAGAATGAGCGCAGAAGATCAAGGCGCTTGGAAAGTTATTCTACGTTCTGCTAGGCGAACAAATATTCTGTCATGGCCAATTAAAGTAAAGTAAGCACTCAAATTCGGCACGGACATTGAGTAGTCTAATATATATATGTCACTATTCAATTTTGTAGAACAAAATATTGGTCTTTTTGGCCGATATATCCAATTATAAACCGATCTGAACCATATTAAGGTCGGATATCGTAAGGCTCAGAAAAATTTCAGCAAAATCGGATAAAAAATAAAGCTTTTATGGACTTCACTCCCTTTATCGGCAGATCGGTCTCTAAACCATATTTAGGTCGGATGTTGGGAAGCCTTAAACCTGCGCACTTTTCCGAATTTCAGCGAAATGGGATAAAAAATAAAGCTATTATGGCCTTCAGATCCTTTATCGGGAGATCGGTCTTTATGGCAGCTATATCTAAATATAGTCCGATCTGTATCATATTTGGGTCGGATGTTGGGAGGCTTAAACTGCGCACTATTCCGAATTTCAGCGAAATCGGATAAAAAAATTAAGCTTTTAAGGTCTTCAGACCCTTCATCGGTAGATCGGTCTATATGGCAGCTATATCTAAATATAGTCCGATCCATATTCAGGTCATAAAGTAAATAAAGGTAAATAAAGCTTTTATTGGCTTCAGACCCCTTATCGGCAGATCGGTCTATATGGCAGCTATATCTTAATATGGACCGATGTAATCTATATTAAGGACGGATGTCGGGAGGCTTAAAATAACCCATCGTAGCAAGTTTCAGCGAAATCGGGTAATAAATAAAGCTTTTATGGTCTCAGGCCCTTTATCTGAAGATCGGTCTATATGGTAGCTATATCTAAATAAAGTCCGATCTGAACTTCCGGTCACTTGAAGGGAGGCCTAAAACTTCTCTCTTCTTCAAATTTCAGCAAAATCGGATGAAAAATAAAGCATTTATGGTCATTAGATCCTTTACCGGAAAATCGGTCTATATAGCAGCTATATCCAAATATGGTCGGATTTGGCCCGTTCCAGACCTTAACCAGCGTGCATCAAAAAGACGTATCTGTGCCAAATTTCAGCTCAATATCTCAATTTTTGAAGACTCTAGAGTGATTACAACAGACGGAAGGACAGACATCGTTAAATCGTCTTAGATTTTTACTACGATCCGATATATAAATATACTTTGTAGGGTCGGAAATTGATATCTCGATGTGTTGCAAACCGAATGACTAAAATAATATACCTCCTATCCTACGGTGGTGGGTATAAAAATAGTTTTATTTACATTTTATAACCATTTAGCGAAGAAAAGTGGATTTTAATGATCTTAGTGGTTCTTATGACATAAAACCGCACCTGCTTGCAAAAGGAGTAGGCTGTGGTCATCGTCCTATTGACTGGTTCGCTGATCCACAGTGTTACATGTGCGTTTGTCTCCCACGCCCTTAACTCAGACTGCGTCGACTCAAAGGGTTTTGGTTAACAAAGTTTATTGACGGCAGTTTTCTGGCCTTCACTGCCACATCGTCTGCCCTTTCATACGCCCTTACTCCGATATGGCCCGGCACCCAAACGATGAGGATTTTCCCATCCTCAGAGAAGGCGTTAATCTCTTTCTTACATTCCAAGATTGTTCGTAATCTTACCGTCCTGGTTGTTATTGCCCTGTTGGCCATTTTACAGTGCTTAAAGATGTTCATACTCGAACATCCTCGTCCTCGCGTTAAAATCACACCACCTCACGTATTCCGTGATCGCTATATCTCCGCCTGCAATACCGTATTATGGTCAGGCAGTCTAAAACCGATCTTTGTAACATCCGTGTAACATGATGTTCCAGATGGCAATACTAGGGTTCCGTCAATCTAAGACTGTACCGTTGGCAGCAGTGCCTCGCACTCGACCTCAAGTGCCGGATCGGAAACGTCTTCCCTTCCTTCCAGGTTTCGTATCGTCGCCTCGATTATACCGCAATGGTATGAGCTGGTCCCATCCTCAATCCATTCTCCCATCGCTTGAAGTCTCATAGCCGCAGTGGCTGCCTCACATTTAATCTGTATGCCAATGGGGCGGATATCTAGAAGAGTCTTCAGTGACTTAGTGGGCGTGGTGCTCAGCGCTCCGCCTATGCCTAGACAACATTTTTTCTGAACCTGTTTTATGGTCCTTATGTTGCACTTCTTCTCCATATCAGTCCACCAAACTACTAAGGCGTATGTAAGTATTGTGATAATCACGCTCCTGTAGAGCCAGTGGACTATCCTCGGTTTCAGGCCCCATTACAGCCTACAGAACAGTTTGTCTGTTCTGTCCATGTTATTTGGTGTAAAAATTTATAACAGGTATCTTTTTTGGCCCAGATACAAAGCTTATTGAAATTTGAAGAAATCTTTTCAAATTTTGGATATAGATCCAGTTTTGGACTGGGAAATCGGATTATATGTGGCTTTCATGGGCTTAAGGCTCTTAATCATCAGATCGTTCTATATCACATTTTATCCAAATTTAGAAATTTCAGTCAAATCCGCTAATAAATTCGTCTTTTGTGGGTTCAAGACCCTAAATCGACAGATCAGTCCAAATTGCAGCTATATCGAAATATGGTCCAATATGGAACATATTCTGTTCTGACAAGATCCAACGAGTCGCCAAATTCTGTAGTAAATGCTGCTTTTATGATGTCTATCACCATTTTCTAAAGGCCCCATATTTAAGGCCTTTTCATCTCCTCTAACACACCATGTGGCCATTTTCCCAATTTTGGCAAAGCATTTATTATGTTGGCATCACCTGAAATCCTTTTGTGACCTCAACTAGTTTTGTACCAAAAAGCAGTGGCAACAACAATAACAACAACTGCATCGAATATACCAAGTCTACTTCTGGCAATGACAAAAGCTGTGGCATCATAATCACCACCTCCAAATACTTCATCATACAGAGCAGTAAAAACAAAATCGAGGATTCTCGTACAGTCACCATAAAGGCGAACAAAGGCCAGAAATGTTCCCATCAACGATGGAACCTGGTGGCTGCATAGAACAAAGCCCAACAAAACAACTTAAACTACATGAAAGCATAATTTTCGGACGGTGGTGAGTAAACGACGACTAATCCGCATAAAAGATGATTTGGTTTTAGCAACACCATGCCTCATTGCATTTCTGCATAGCGCCAGAGTCAGCCTATAGTCGGAGCGGATCGAATGATGGGACATAAGTTGCGTAGGCGATAACTTTCATCGAGAAATCGAAAGTACTTTTGTCAATGATAAGCAATATAAGAGTAATGTCACGATCTGAAACAATTTTAATTTTTTTACAACCTCCACCATAGGATGGGGGTATATTCATTTTGTCTATCCGTTTGTAACACATCGAAATATCCCTTTCCGACTCTATAAAGTCAGCGTAAATATCTGAGACGAACTAACCATGTCCGTCCGTCTGTCCGTCTGTCTGTTGAAATCACTCTACAGTCTTTAAAAATACAGATATTGAGTTGAAACTTTGCACAGATTCTTTTTTCGCCCATAAGCATGTTAAATTCAAAGATGGGCTATATCGGACTATAGCCCCCATATAGACCGATCCGCCGATTTAGTGTCTAAGGCCCATAAAAGCCATATTTGTTATCCGATTTAGCTGAAATTTGGGACAGTGAATTGTGTTAGGCCCTTCGACATTCTTCCTTTACTTGGCCCAGATCGGTCCAGTTTAGGATATAGCTGCCATACAGACCGATCCGCCGATTTAGTGTCTTAGACCCATAAAAGCCATATTTGTTATCCGATTTAGCTGAAATTTGGGACAGTGAATTGTGCTAGGCCCTTCGACATTCTTCGTGTATTTGGCCCAGATCGGTCCAGATTTGGATATAGCTGTCATATAGACCGATCCGCCGATTAAGGGTCTTAGGCCCATAAAAGCCACATTTATTATCCGATTTTGCTGAAATTTGGGACAATGAGTTGTGTTAGTCCCCTCAATATGCTTCTTCAATTAGCTTTATATCGGTCCAGATTTGGATATAGCTGCCATATAGACCGATCCGCCGATTAAGGGTCTTAGGCCCATAAAAGCCACATTTATTATCCGATTTTGCTGAAATTTGAGACAGTGAGTTGTGTTAGGCCCCTCGATATGCTTCTTTAATTTGGCCCAAATCGGTCCAGATTTGGATATAGTTACCATGTAGACCGATCCTCCGATTTAGTGTCTTAAGCTCATAAAAGCCACATTTATTATCCGATTTTGTTGAAATTTGGAACAGTGAGTTGTGTTAGGCCCTTCGACATTCTTCTTCAATTTGGTCTATATCGGTCCTGATTTGGATATAGCTGTCATATAGATCGATCTCTCGATTTAAGGTTTTGGGGCCATAAAAGGCGCATTTATTGTCTGATTTCGCCGAAATTTGGGACAGTGTGTCGTGTTAGACCCTTCGACATTCTTCCTCAACTTGGGCCAGATCGGTATAGCTGCCATATAGACAGATCTGCCGATTAAGGGTCTTAGGCCCATAAAAGCCACATTTATTATCCGAGTTTGCTGAAATTTAGGACAGTGAGTCGTGTTAAGCCCCTCGACATTCTCATGTAATATGGCACAGATTGGTCCAGATTTGGATATAGCAGCTGTATAGACTGATCTCTCGATTTAAGGTTTTGAGCCCAAAAAAGGCGCATTTATTGTCGGATGTCGCCGAAATTTGGGACAGTGAGTTGTGTTTAGACTTTCGACATCATTCTTCAGTTCGGCCCAGATCGGTCCAGATTTGGATATAGCTGTCATATAGACCGATCTCTCGATTTAAAGTTTTGGACCATAAAAGGCGCATTTTTTGTCCGAATTCGCCGAAATTTGGGACAGTGAGTTGTGTTAGGGTCTTAGACATTTATCTGCAACCTGGTCCAGATCGGTTCAAATTTGGATACAGCTGCCATATAGACCGATATCTCGATTTAAAGTATTGGCCCCATAAAAGGCGCATTTATAATCCAATTTCACTGAAATATGACACAGTGACTTATGTTAGGCTTTTCGACATCCGTGTCGTATATGGTTCAGATCGGGTTTGTTTTAGATATAGCTGCTTAAAAGACAAATATTTTGTTATACACAATTAAACAGTGACTTTTACTTATTAGGTCCAATCGGAACATATAGCATAAGGTATTATTTTTTTTCGAAATGTGGTTAAAATATATACCCGAAGTTTTGGGTATCCAAAGTTCAGCCCGGCCAAACTTAACGCCTTTTTACTTGTTTTTTTCTAATTCAGTAAGTGAATTTTTCAGTTGAAAATCATTGAAAAATTAGTTTTTTAACTGAACTGTAACTTTGTGCAATTCCAAAGGTTTTAGATAAAAACAAATGAAAGCGTGCTAAGTACGGCCGGGCCGAATCTTGGGAACCCACCACCATGGATTCTGCTAAAAATGTATACAAAATAAATTTAGTTGAAGGGCGTTATTTTATTCGACATACCAAATTTCTGTCAAATCAGCAAAAATTCAATCTCCTAGGAACAGAACAAGGATGAACGAGAGACCGGTTTACATGGGAACTATATCAGGTTATAGACTAATTTTGACCGTATTTCGCACAGTTGATGGATGTTGTAACAGAACACCTCATAAAAAATTTCAGCCAAATGTGGCATACACTTCGGCTTGTAAGGGCTCAAGAAGTCAAATCGGGAGACCGGTTTATATGGGAGATATATCTAAATTTGAACCGATATGGCCCATTTGCAATCCCCAGCGACCTACATCAATAAGAAGTATCTGTGCAAAATTTTAAGCGGCTAGCTTTACGCGTTCGACCGCTATCGAGATTTCGATAGACAGGCGGACGGGCATGGCTAAATCGACTCAGAACCAGTGTTGCCACTCATGAAAATTATTTCCTACCACAATTTAAGAAAAATCCCACCAAACTCGAGCAAAACTTACCAAAATGTTCTACAAGCCGAAAATGCGGTATATAATTTTTATACTCGCCACCTGAGACTAGGCCATTTTGCCATTTGATTTTAATCACCTCAAATTATAAATTTTGTACACTCCACCATAGGATGGGGTATACTAATTTCGTCATTCTGTTTGTAACACCTCGAAATATGCGTCTAAGACCCCATCTTATATATAAAAATCAATTTGTGTTTGTTTGTTTGTATGTTTGTGTGTTCCTTATAGACTCAGAAACGGCTAAACCGAATTTTGAAAAATTTTCACAGATGGTGCAAAATGAACCCATGGTGAAAATAGGTTACTAAATTTATTGGTATCTGAAGGGGGAGCGGACCCTCCCCCTTACCCTAATTTTCAGAAACGCCAGATCTCGGAGATGGGTATCGCACCACCCAGCGAAATTTTGTGTACTCTCATCTAGTCCCCTAAAAATAAAAATTTGGTATCCAAATTTCGGATGGGGTACTTAGGGGGGGCTGCCCCACCCTAAAACCTAACAAACATATATTAAGACCAATCACGACAATATTGGACTCAAATGAAAGGTATTTACAATTAGAAAACGTATCTGATATCCAATTGTCGGACCAAATGTTTGGGGGACTACCCCAACCCCCAAAACACCCCTAAATCAGACATATTTACCGACCATGGTAATATATGGCTCAAATGAAAGGTATTTGCGAGTAGAATACGAATCTAATATTCAAATGTGGGACCACGTTTCTGGGGGTCCACCCATTCCCCAAACACTTCCCATACAGGAATTATTTACTGGTCATGGCAATATGGGGCTTTAATGAAAGTGATTTGAGTGTAGAATACGAATTTGATATCCATATGTGGGACCAAGTATTTGGGGGGCCGCCCATCCTCGCGCATTTTTCCCCAAAGAGGACAAATTTACGACCATAACAATATGGGGCTCAAATGAAAGGTCTTTGAAAGTAAAGCACGAATCTGATTTCAATTTTCGAGAAAAAGTGTCTATGCGGCCACCCCACCGCCTAACACCACCCAAATAGGAAGTTATAGCTGACCATTGCAATATGAGGCTCAAATAAGAGGTATTTTAGAATAGAAAGCCAAGTCACTGCGTGGCCGCCCCATCCTCCAAAACCGGTCATGTTTGCCGACAATGGAAAATGGAGCTCAAATGAAGGGTATTTGGATGTAGACCATGAATCTGACATTAACATACGGGACCAACTGTCTAGGGGACGTCCCACCACCAGAACAACCTCCAAGTAGGACGTATTTGCTCACCAAGACAATTTGGGTCTTAAAGACATTGGAGCTCGATATTCATAGTTTTTTGGGCCTATTGCCCAAACCTGAGATATTTGCTGGCTTTCTCAATAAGTGTTTAAGTGAATGGTATTTGAGATTTGAAACAAAACAAAATGTTAATCGCTTGCTTTAGTGATTCAAACGGAATTAGAGTTCCAAGTTAGGTCATGAGGGAGTTAAATATATTCAAATTTTAATTTTGTCACACCAAAATAACATCTGCTGTTTTGGGCGTTCCATAAAATTCACACATATGCTTTCTGCTATGAAACGGTTTATACAAAGATAAAATATTCGTTAATATGCACAAATATTCGCAGCGTAAACATCAACGCCACCCCCCATGGTGCATAAAAGTTTTCTTCCGGTGACATTCTAAACAAAGCTGCAATTACACATTTTTCACTTCCGAAATTTAATTTGAGGCCTTTTCCATGTCACACACTATGTGTGTGCAGTTTTGCAGAGTTCGTCTGTTTATGTATGGATGTGATTAAGTGCAGCATCCTAGCATGCGTACACGGTTAGCTGTGCATGTGTGCTTGTTATTATGGTTCATGTATGGATATTCATGGCATTAGACACACAAAAACCATTTCGGCATTAGGTTTCCCTTTATGGCATTTTCACACTTTATTGAGTATTTACTTTATGGTCGTTTGAAGAAAGCCTTCGGTTGGTCCTTGCTAACGCCAGCATGCTAAACAATTTGGAACGTTGCGGTTGTATGGAAATTAATGGGCAGTTCTCTTTTCTGTGCGGTTTTTCCAGTTATGCCTACCGCTGTTAGACGACAGTACCACTGAGTTGCAGTTTTAAACAAAAGCTAAAGTATTTTAAGGAATTAAGCAATTACAAATTACGCGACATCAAAGGGGGTCGATGTGAGGATGATGCTGTAATGCGATTTTCTAATAGATGGAGCCAGAACCAAATTGATTTGAAAGCAAATCGCTTTACAATATCACAATTTAGCTTAGCTTTAATATGGCAATCACAATTTAACATAGCTTTAATAGTTAGCAATCAATAGGTCCGAAATCGGATTATAAATGCGCTTTTTATGGGGCCAAGACTTTAAATCGAGATATCGGTCTACATGGCAGCTGGCCAAATCTGGACCGATTTGGGCCAAGTTGCACAAAAATGTCGAAGAGCCTAACATGAAGCACTGTCCCAAATTTCGGCGATATTGCAGAAGGAAGTTGAAGGGCTTAACCTAACTCACTGTCCTGAATTTCGGCGACATCGGACAATTAATGCACCTTTTATGGGCCCAAAACCTTAAATAGAGAGATCGGTCTATATAGCAGCTGTATCCAAATCTTAACCGATCTGTGGCATATTGCAGAATTATGTCGAGGGGCTTAACTTAATTCACTGTCCCAAATTTCGGCGACATCGAACAATAAATGAGCATTTTATGGGCCCAAAACCTGAAATCGAGAGATCGGTCTATATGGCAGCTATATCCAAAACTGTACCGATCTGCACCAAATTGATGAGGGATATCAAAGGGCCTAACACAACTTACTGTCCCAAATTTCAGACAAATCGGATAATAAATGTGGCTTTTATGGGCCTAAGACCCTAAATCGGAGGATCGGTCTATATAGCAGCTATATCCAAATCTGGACCGATCTGAGCCAAATTGTCGAAGGATGTCGAAGGGCCTAATACAACTCACTGTCCCAAATTTCAGCAAAATCGGATAATAAATGTGGCTTTTATGGGCCTAAGACCCTAAATCGGAGGATCGGTCTACATGGCATCTATATCCAAATCTGAACCGACCTGAACCAAATTGACGAAGTATGTCGAGGGGCCTAACACAACTCACTGTCCCAAATTTCATCAAAATCGGATAATAAATGTGGCTTTTATGGGCCTAAGACCCTAAATCGGAGGATCGATCTATATAGCAGCTATATCGAAATCTGGACCGATCTGAACCAAATTGGCGAAGGATGTTGAAGTGCCTAACACAACTCACTGTCTCGAATTTCGGCGACATCGGACAATAAATGAGCATTTTATGCGCCCAAAACCTGAAATCGAGAGATCGGTCTATATGGCAGCTATATCCAAAACTGTACCGATCTGCACCAAATTGATGAGGGATATCAAAGGGCCTAACACAATTTACTGTCCAAAATTTCAGCAAAATCTGATAATAAATGTCGCTTTTATGGGCCTAAGATCCTAAATCGGAGGATCGGTCTATATAGCAGCTATATTTAAATCTGGACCAATCTGAACCAAATTGACGAAGGATGTCGAAGGGACTAACACAACTTACTGTCGCAAATTTCACCAAAATCGGATAATAAATGTGGCTTTTATGGGCCTAAGGCACTACATCGGAGGATCGGTCTATATGACAGCTATAGCCAAATCTGAACCGATCTGAACCAAATTGACGAAGGATGTCGAGGGGCCTAACACTCACTGTCCCAAATTTCATCTAAATCGGATAATAAATGTGGCTTTTATGGGCCTAACACCCTAAATCGGCGGATCGGTCTATATGGGGGCTATATGAAGATATAGTCCGATGTTGCCCATATTCGAACTTCGAACTTAACCTGCTTATGGACAAAAAAAGAACCTGTGCAAAATTTCAGCTCAATATCGCTATTTTTAAAGACTGTAGCGTGATTTCAACAGACAGACGGACAGACAGACAGACAGACGGACGGACATATCTAGATCGTCTTAGATTTGTACGCTGATCAAGAATACATATACTTTATAGGGTCGGGAATGGATATTTCGATGTGTTGCAAACGGAATGACAAAATAAATATGGGGGTATATTCCTTCGGTGGTGGGTATAAAAAAATATAGTTATAATCTTTGCTTTCTAGGGGCTCAAGAAGTACATTCAAGGTATTGGTTTATTTGGGAGCTTTCAGGTTATGGACTGACTCAGACCATACCAAACACGGTCATAGTTGGAATCTTTGTGTGCAATTCCAGCCAAATCGGGTAAGAATTGCGCCTTCTAATGGTTAAAGTAGTCTTATCGATGGATCGACTTATATGGGGGCTATATCCAAATCTGTATCGATATGGCCGATAAGAAGCAATTGTGCAAAATTTCCAGAAGCTAGCCTCAACCGTTCGACGACTTTCGTGATTTCCACAGACGGACGGACATAGCTGGACCGATTCACATTGTCGAGATGATCAAGAATATAAAATCTTTACAGAGTTGCAGATCGAGATTTCAGGGTGCTACCAACGGAATGACTACCCTGAAAAAAATAGTTATCCTATTTTTTTTTAAAGATTCTCCTCAATGATTAGCAATCTTAGTTTAAAGATGATCGGTTTTCCAACTTGTTGAGGAAACGTTCCCTTTGATGAAAAATATTTTCCTTCCTTCATATTAAGGATTTTTTATTTCAAATGGTAAGTTAATAAATCCTTAACATTGCGTCTTTTTATCAAAGACCAAAATCTAAAATAAAGATCAAAATATCATTTGGCGAAAGAAATCTTTGAGAAGTCGCAAAACAAAGTATTAACTTTTTGCGATCACAATAATATGGAATATGAAAATTTTGAATTTTTATGAATTTCTGTCAAAATAAGTTTCCATCATAAGAGATGATACGGTGCTAGTCGAATAATAAATCTTTTAATTTAAATAATTTAATGTTAAGATACAAAAAAGCTAAATCATATACTCAAAAAAAAAAAAACGGCATCTGAACTTAATGTTGAAATGAGTGTCATGCACTCGCAAATTTCGTAAAATTTACTCAACTCTTAAACAGCAAGGACGCTTTAAATAGCACCATATTTGAGTATTTACTAACAGTAAAGAAAATCTCATTTGATTGTGCACAGAACCATATCTTAGGGCGAAGATACTTGAAGACTTCCTGTCTCGGCAGTAACATAGATAGCAAGGGCAAGTCCACTAAAACAGCCCTTCACGACTTAGTCGGCTGCATATAAAATTTTCTTGCTGTCAAGGAATATACGCTGGTAGCATTTCTTGACATTGAAGGTGTTCTCAGTAATGAAAACCCAACGTCAATCGTGAGGGAGTTGGAGTTTCTGGGCATTAGGTTAGGTAAGAGCGGCAGTTCTTTACAGACTCACTTAGACAATTTTTTAAGTCTATTGTGATACCACAGTAGCGACAGACCAAGGATTGTGGCGGGAATCGAACCCTTGACCCCTGCACTGGTAATCCAAGCACGCTACCAATTTGGCTACCGGGGCGCCCTTCTAGGCATTAACACTACTGTAAAAAAGTTTATTAACTTACTTAGGTTAGGTAAGATATGGTTTAGGTGGCAGTCTGCCATCAGATTCACTTACACCTTTTCGTCCATTGTGATGCCACAGGAACAAGAGAAGGAAGGAAAATGCTATCTATTTCCTACGGTTGAACCATCCAGATCGCTTTAAAGAGCCTAACAACTTGCGAATTTTCACATTCGCTAAAACAGAACAGTTCCCAAAGAAATGAGAACCTATAGTGGAACTACTTCTGATTACCTGTGTGGGGCACACACAATAGACGTTCTATAGTTTCTTGTTCTTTGACGTCCTCATAGCTTGGGCAAAAGTCTATACTGGCAACCTTTAGTCTATCAGCATGTTTTCCGATCAGACAATGACTGAGACGTCTGTTCTAGCTAGCGACAGCAAAGTGGCAGAACTCTTCAACTCTAGATTTGGAATGCCCACAACATTTGTGGCTATCTGTCATTCGTTGCCCTTCGGGGCTAATCCTGAAGACTAATCTCACGTTAATCTGTCGTTAGAGGCATATCCACAGGTTCTTGACATTGGAGGTGCTCTCAGTAATGATAAACCAACGTCAATCGTGAGGGAGCTGGAGTTTCTGGGCATTAGGTTAGGTTAGGTAAGAGCGGCAGTTCTTTACTCAATTAAACAGCGACCTGTCATGATGGACACAATGACTGAGACGTCTGTTCTAGCCAGCGACAGCAAAGCGGCAGAACTCTTCCAGTCTAGATTAGGCTACATAATTTTGGAATACCCACAACCCTTCCTTTGTGACCATCTGTCATTCGTTGCCTTTCGGGGCTCATTTTGAAGACTAATCTTAAATGTCGTTACTGGCATATCCACAGATTGCAGTTCCCTCTTGAATGTGTAACGTAGTTCTTAGTCTTGCAGCTCGTCTGTTCTACAATTCCCAGTGATATCTCTATAGCCCGGTACCCAGAAAAGGTGACTTAAACTCGCCGAAAAATCTGCGACAGTCGAGATCGGTTTTTGAATTCAGAATTATGTTCCCCATATATTGAATGACTGTCATTATATAAGACATGCTATATTTGCTAGATTCTCCGCTTGATACACACTACAGTGGTCGGCTAATCTTCTCGATATGGCCAGTCCTAGTTCTTCAGAGTACACCCAACCTGGTTGTGTAGTTTGGATCCATTCGTATAGAAGTCAATGTAGATGCTATTTCCAGGGATATTGTAGTTCCAATCGGTCTTATCAGGAATAGAAGTACGGTACTATTTATCAAAAAGCGACTGGGGCAAAGTGAAATCAACAATGCCCCCGTAGCAGTCGTATGATCAAAGAAAAAGGTCCATTAGCCTCACAGCAGTGGTCGCAGCAATTTGGCTACCCATAATGTGTAGAGGCATTTCAGTGCATTGGGTGCATTAGATGCACGGTTGTGATGCACAATAAACCCATCATTTGGATCCGGCTTAGTATTGAACAGTAGGTGGACTTTTGAAGCGCCGTCCACCAGACCACAACACCATATAAC
Organism: Stomoxys calcitrans; assembly: GCF_963082655.1. Classification (NCBI taxonomy): domain Eukaryota; kingdom Metazoa; phylum Arthropoda; class Insecta; order Diptera; family Muscidae; genus Stomoxys; species Stomoxys calcitrans. Next base: position 114,378,029 of record NC_081553.1, read on the forward strand.
AACTGCAGTATATACCCAGTACATGACACGCGGTTTAAAATCTCAACTTTTGCCTATGGCCCTCGTGCAGGCGTATAGGAAAAAAGTTCCTTTCTTGCCCTTTCCAAAATGTTGGATATAAAGTTCAATTTCCTGTCATTCTCTCCTTCTAAGGATAAAGTTGTCACTGTGGGCAACTTGCATTTCCTTCTGAAAAGATCTTCTTCTGTCTTAGACGGGTTTACGCCTAGACCACTTTCGGTAGCATCCTGAAATATATCTCTAAGAGTGCTGAAAAACTTTCTCCTAAGTACAATAGCGAAGTCATCAGCATACGCGACCATTTTCACACATTTTTATACCCACCACCGAAGGATGGGGTTATATACATTTGGTCATTTCGTTTGCAACACATCGAAATATCCATTTCCGACCCTTTAAAGTATATATATTCTTGATCTGCGTAAAAATCTAAAACGATCTAGACATGTCCGTCCGTCTGTCCGTCTGTCTGTTGAAATCACGCTACAGTCTTTAAAAATAGAGATATTGAGCTGAAATTTTGCACAGATTCATTATTCGTCTATAAGCAGGTTAAGTTCGAAGATGGGCTATATCGGACTATATCTTGATGTAGCCCCCATATAGACCGATCCGCCGATTTAGGGTGTTAGGCCCATAAAAGCCACATTTATTATCCGATTTTGCTGCAATTTGGGACAGTGAGTTGTGTTAGGCCCTTCGACAATCTTCGTCAATTTGGCCCAGATCGGTGCGGATTTGGTTATAACTGCCATATAGACCGATCCTCCGATTTAGGGTCTTAGGCCCATAAAAGCCATATTTATTATCCGATTTTGCCAAAATTTGGGATAGTGAGTTGTGTTAGGCGCTTCGATATAGCTGCCATATAGACCGATCTCTCGGTTTTAGGTTTTGGGGCCATAAAAGGCGCATGTATTGTTCGATGTCGCTGAAATTTGAGACGGTGAGCTGTGTTAGGCTCTTCGAAGTCCTTCTTCAATTTGGCCCAGATCGGTCCAGATTTGAATATTGCTGCCATATAGACCGATCTCTCAATTTAAGGTTTTGGGTCCTCAAAAGGCGCATTTATTGTCCGATTTCGCAGAAATTTGGGACAGTGCGTTGTGTTAGGCTCTTCGACATTTTTTTTTAATATAAAGGACACTCTTTCGAGTTACTTAGCTCTTTCTTAAATATTGCGAAGATGGCGGTGGTATGTGAACTCCAAACACTCATGAGGTTTTGCTCTTTTCAAAAAGTAGTTGGTATGAACAACTAGGAAGTCTCCAGTCTGATTAAAAACTTCCACCTCAACTAACCTTATATCAATACTTTGACGGAATGACGAATTAAGTATCATCCCTTCCTTCAAATCTGTTGATATATTGTTTTTTTTTCTGTTGCTATTTAGCATGACACAGCTTTGCTTTTGCTTTTGGTATTTGGAAAACGTGTGATGCATTTCCCCCTCTATTTGCATATCATTTTACAAGTTAACGGTGAATGCGTTTACCGCAACCCAACACATGGAAGCGAGTGGACAATGCGGAAGTCCACACACTCGCTAGGACTGGCATACCTAACTTCTCAAACAGGCCATGCGGCACACAATAGGCATACACAACTATTTGCAATGAAAGAAAAAAGTAACCACCTACAGTGAGGTGCAAAACTATTAAATTTTTAGAAAAAAAAAAAACGAGAAAATACCTGCCAAGTTCGGCCGGCCCAAATCTTTTATACCCTCCACCATGGATCGCATTTGTCGAGTTGAGTGGGGTATAAAAATGTCGATGTATTAAATGATAAAGAGAAACATGTAAAAGCAAGCAAAATTCGACCGGGCCGAATCTTATATACCCTCCACCATGGATCGCATTTGTTGAGCTCTTTTCACGGTATCTCTTTTTAGACAAAAAAAGGATAAAAGAACATTGAATATTGGAGACCATAGTAGAAGTCATTGTGTAAAATTTTTGCCAAATCTAGTAAGAATTGCGCACTTAAGGGGCTCAAGAAGTAAAATAGGGAGATCGGTTTATAGGGGAGCTGTTTTAGGTTATAAACCCATTAATACCATATTCAACATGTATGTTAAAAGTCACGGGAGAAGCCGTTGTACAATAGTTCAGCCAAATCGGATAAAAATTGCGAAGTCAAGATCTCATATCGGTTTATATGGCAGCTATATCAAGTTTGACCGATTTGAACTATTTTTAGCACAGTCGTTGAATGTCATAACGAAACACCTCATGCAAAATTTCATCTAAATCGGATAATAATTGCGCCCTCTAGTGGCTCAAGAAGTCAAGGCCCCTGATCGGTTTATATGACAGCTATATCAGGTTATGAACCGATTTGAACCATACTTGGCACAGTTGTTGGATATCATAACAAAACACGTCGTGCAAAATTTCATTCCAATCGGATAAGAATTGCGCTCTCTAGAGGCTCACGAAGTCAAGACCCAAGATCAGTTTATATGGCAGCTATATAAGGTTATGGACCGATTTGAACTATTCTTAACACAGTTGATGGAAGTGATAAAGAAACACGTCGTGCAAAATTTCAGCTAAATCGGATAATAATTGCGTCCTCTTGTGGCTCAAGTCAAGGCCCCAGATCGGAATATATGGCAGCTATTACAGGTTATGAACCGATGTGAACTATTCTTAACACAGTTGTTGGAAGTCATAACAAAACACGTCGTGCAAAATTTCAGCCAAATCGGATAATAATTGAGTCCTCAAGAAGTCAAGACCCCAGATCGGTTTTTATGGCAGCTATATCAGGTTATGAACCGATTTGAACTATTCATAGCACAGCCGTTGAATGTCATAACGAAACACCCCATGCAAAATTTCACTAAATCGGATAATAATTGCGTCCTCTTGTGGCTCAAGAAGTCAAGGCCCCAGATCTGTTTATATGGCAGCTATTTCAGGTTATGAACCGATTTGAACTATTCTTAACACAGTTGTTAGAAGTCATAACAAAACACGTCAAAAACACGTGGAATTCATAACATCACTTCCAATTGCTGTGTCAAGTACGGTTTAAATAGGTCAATAACCTGATATAGCTTCCGTAAAACCCGATTTCTTAATTTGACTTCTTGAGCCCATGGAAGCCGCAATTGTTATCCGATTTGGCTGAAATTTTGTCTAAATTTTGATGTAACTTACAAAAACTGTGCTAAAAACGGTCCAAATCGGTCTATAACTTTCTATAGCTCCCATATAAACCGATCTCCCCAATAGTCTTCTACGGCCCCTAGATGCTTTAATATGTGCCTGAATTGGCAGAAATTGTGGTACGGAAGCATTTGTGGAAAATTTTTACAGAATACATGTTGGTGGGTTCACCAGATTCGGTCCGGCCGAACTTACCTATTTCTTTTGTAACATGTCTCCTAATCAAAAGTGTATTAAAAATTTTGATTTGCATTGTTAGCGATATTATATACTCGCTTGTAACATATCTTCACGTTCACAAACATAAACATTCGCTCCACGTCAAAGAGCTGTGGACCCAACTGTGTAAATATGTAACTTTCTGCTAATGTGAATTTATTGTTAAAAGTGGACTAGGTTCGGCCTCTTGCCACTCTTACACATTCATTATATATAGCACAATAGCAACAGCGAAAAAACAAAAAACCAAGCGAAAACTCCACATCAAACGAAAGAAAAGCTGGGCTCTGTAACACCACGAAAAAGAAAAACCTTGGTGCATGTTAAATGTATTCCGCAAAAGCCTACGTATACAGACACTGGTCAACGGATGCCTGACAGCCGGATGCAGGAAAAAAAAATAACGGACAAAATGGCAACAAAATATGTAAAATTATTCCGTATAACGCCGCGTTGTCGACTTCACTCGTATGCAACATTTTGCTTTCAGTTAAGCAACAAAGGGGCAAAAAAAAAAAAAAAAAGACGACACTCACGCAAGGCAGATATGGGAAGACACAGAAGAATGTTTCGTAATTCTCCGCCATCACATTTCAAAATGGTAACTGAGTCAACAATGCAGTTACTCTCTCTCTCTCCAAATAGGGTCACACTATAATTTGCCATTTGCATAGAAACATCAAGGAAAAGTTTCACCTTTTTCAGCGTATGGTCCGCAAGAATAGATGCCGCTATGTAAAAAAGGGGGTTTTCTTTTCATATACGTGGGTGGCGTAGGAAGTCTCAAAGCAATCATTGTTAGACTAAATCCTTTCTATGATAGACATCAATTTGCATTCTTCAAATTATTGGTTGTTCCTCTTGCCACCCGCCTTCTGACAACACTTTCTCCCAAGTCCGCATTAATAACCCTGCTGCCAAGCTTATTTTTCGTCCACCGGCCGACACTCCGCTGGATCCCTCTGCGATCCAGGGCGACAAATATCGACCTTATCTCCACGTTATTTAATGGCCCTTCAGTAGTGTGGAAGGGCTTCATCGTGAACTCTTTCTATTGGAGAGACACCTCGACCTCTCGTACCTTTTTGTGTAGTGCCGTCTCCACGGAACTCCTCTTATTGATGTAGGTCGTTGGGAATAGGAAGTAGGCCACACCGGTTGAAGTGTCGATCTAGCTTCTATAAGAACCATCCCTTGATGTGCCTTTTTGAGCCTTTTGAGGGGGCAATTCTTATCTGATTTAGTTGAAATTTTGCACGGCAACTTCTACATCCATGACCAGCATTGTCTGAATCAGTTCATAACCTGTAAAACTTCCCATATAAGCCGATCTTCCGATTGTACTTCTTGAGAACCCATAAGGGGCAATTCTTATCCGATTTGTATAAAATCGCATATCCACGGTCCATAACCTGCTACACATCGCTCCCATATAAACCGATCTAAACGGACAAACCTCTAAATATTGGAATCAGTAAAGAAAGGCAAAAGGCGGGCGATGCCGACTTTATAATACCCTACACCTACCCTATAGGTACAAAGTGGGAGCTATGTCTAATTCTGAAACAATTTTGATGGACCTCGCCGGACGTTTTCAGATGGGTTGTTAAACAATACGTATCACACTTCGAGCAAATATGTTCAAACTGTAATAACTACGATTCACAAATGACAACATTATTGCAAATTACCCAAAATTTTACAAACATAAAGGGTGATTTTTTTGAGGTTAGGATTTTCATGCATTAGTATTTGACAGATCACGTGTTATTTCAGACATGGTGTCAAAGAGAAAGATGCTCAGTATGCTTTGACATTTCATCATGAATAGACTTACTAACGAGCAACGCTTGCAAATCATTGAATTTTATTACCAAAATCAGTGTTCGGTTCGAAATGTGTTCATTCACCGTAACGTTGCGTCCAACAGCATCTTTGAAAAAATACGGTCCAATGATTCCACCAGCGTACAAACCACACCAAACAGTGCATTTTTCGGGATGCATGGGCAGTTCTTGAACGGCTTCTGGTTGCTCTTCACTCCAAATGCGGCAATTTTGCTTATTTACGTAGCCATTCAACCAGAAATGAGCCTCATCGCTGAACAAAATTTGTCAAAATTTGAACACATTTCGAACCGAACACTGATTTTGGTAATAAAATTCAATGATTTGCTAGCGTTGCTCGTTAGTAAGTCTATTCATGATGAAATGTCAAAGCATACTGAGCATCTTTCTCTTTGACACCATGTCTGAAATCCCACGTGATCTGTCAAATACTAATGCATGAAAATCCTAACCTCAAAAAAATCACCCTTTATGTATGGGAGCAATATCTAATTCTAAACCGATTTCGAGCAAACTTCTCAGATGATGTGGTCAAATGATTGGTCAATAAATGCACCTGCCGTGGCTCTTGGAGTGAAAATCGGGCGATATACATATATGACAGCTATATTTAAATCTGGGCCGATTTCTATGAAATTCACCAGTTATGTCGAGAGTCGTAAGAAAATCTCTCCTGCCAAATTTCAATAGAATCGGTTAAAAAAATTAGCACTTTACTGCAATATTCCTGTAAATCGGACGAACATATCTATGGGAGCTATGTCTAAATCTGAACCGATTTCGAGCAAACTTTATAGACATTGTGGAAGTCATCGAGGAAAGCGTTGTACAAAATATTAGGAAGATTGGTCAATAAATACGCTTGCAGTGGCTCTAGGAGTGAAAATCGGGCGATATATACATTTATGGGAGCTATATCTAAATCTAAACCGATTTCCATAAAATTCACCAGAGTCGATAGTCAAGAGATAATCCTTCCTAACAAATTTCAAGAGAATCCATTAACAAATGACCATTTTATTGCATTATTACTGCAAATCGGGCGAACATATATATGAGAGATATTTCCAAAGCTGAACCGATTCCTATAAAATTCACCCGTAATGTCAGGAGTCAACAGAAAATACTTCCTGCCAAATTTGGAGAGAATCGGTTAACAAATGACCATTTTACAAATACAAATTTTGCCCTTGAACATTCCACTAAGGAACAGGAGCAAACTTCTCACCTATCAATGAGTGCAGTCCGATTCAAGTTTAAGCTCAATGATAAGGGTCCTCCTTCTTATAGCCGAGTCCGAAGGGCGTGCCGCAGTGCGACACCCCTTTGGAGAGAAGTTTTACATGGCATATTACCTCACAAATGTTGCCAGCATTAGGAGGGGGAAAACCACTGCTGAAAATTTTTTCTGATGGTCTCGCCAGGATCCGAACCCAGGCGTTCAGCGTCATAGGCGGACATGCTAACCCCTGCGCTATGGTGGCCTCCACTTTTTGACCATTTTACTGCAGCATTACTGCAAATCGGACGAACATATATATGGGAGCTATATTCAAATCTGAACCGATTTTTTCCAATTTCAGTAGGCTTTGTCTCTAGGCCGAAAAATATGCCCGTACCAAATTTGAAGACGATCGGATGTAAATTGCGACCTGTAATTTGTGCACAAATTAACATGGACAGACAGACGGACATAGCTGAATCGAATCAGAAAGTGATTCTGAGTCGATCGGTATATTTATCAATGGGTCTATCTCTCTTCCTTTTGGGTGTTACAAACCAATTCACTAATTTATAATACCCTGTACCACAGTGGTGGTGTAGGGTATAAACAACTATTTTGAGCACATCACTGAACCAATCATCTAATGCCATGTTTACACTGACTCGATTTGGTCACCGTAGTTTCGAAAAAAAAAAACTTTTAAACCGTTCACACTGGCTTGTTATAGCCTCCACCATAAGATGGCGGTATACGAATTTCGTCACACTGTTTGTAGCTCCTCGAAATATTATTCTAAGACCCCACAAAGTATATGCATTCTTGATGATCATAACATTTTAAGTCAATCTAACCATGTCCGTCCGTCTGTCCATCCTTCCGTCTGTCTGTCGAAAGCACGCTAACTTTCAAAAGAGTAGAGATAGCCGCTTGAAATTTGGCACCAATGCTTTTTATTATTGTAGGTCGGTTGTAAGTACACCATACCGATCCATGTTTTGATATAGCTGCCATATAAACCGATCTTGGATCTTGATATCTTGAGCCACTAGAGGGCGCAATTCTACTACGATTTGGCTGAAATTTTGCGTGAGGTGTTTTGTTATGACATTCAACAACTGTGGTAAGTATCCGATTTGGCTGAAATTTTGCATTACGTGTTTTTTATGATTTCCAATAACTATGCTAAGAATAGTTCAAATCGGTCCATAACCTGATAAAGCTGTCATATAAATCCATCACGGATCTTGGCTTATTGAGCCTCTAGGGGGCGCAATTATTATCTGATTTGACTGATATTTTATACAACTGCTTCTCCCATGACCTCCAACATAAGTGTCAAATATGGTTTAAATTGGTCTATAGTCCGATACAGCTCCCATATAAATCCCATATACACAGGTCTCCAACATATATTTTAATTGGGGTCCGAACCGGACTATATCTTGATATCGCTCTGATAACAGAGCAAATCTTTTCCTTTAACCGTTGCTTTATCTAAGAAGAGATACAGGGAAAAGAACCTGACAAATGCGATCCATGGTTGAGGGTATATAAGATTCGGCCAGGCTGAACTTAGCAAGCTGTTACTTGTGTCGCTGTTCCACAATGTTGCATGCGCATTCGTCGCCCACTCCCTTAACTCGGACTGCGTGGACCCAAAAGGCTTCGGGTTAACCAATTTTATTGACGACAGTCATCTGGCCTTCACCGCCAAATCGCCTGCCCTTTCATTTCCCCTTACTCCGTTTATGGCCCGGCACCCAAACGATGGGTATTTTGCCATCCTCAGAGAAGGCGTTAATCTCCTTCTTACACTGCCAGACTGTTCGTGACCTTACCGTCCTGGTTGTTATTGCCCTTATGGCAATTTTACTGTCGGTGAAGATGTTCACACTCGACGTTCTCGCGTTAGCACCACACCACGTCACGCATTCGGTGATCGCTTGGATCTTCGCCTGCAGGACCATATTATGGTCAGGCAGTCTAAAACAGATGTCGGTCCCTGGGTTTTCAATGTACACCCCCAGACGGACTCTGTCCCCTAGCTTTGATCCATGCGTGTAACATAATCTTCCAGATGGCAATACTAGGGTTCCGTCAATCCAAGACTGTGCCGATGGCATCAGTGCCTCGCACTCGACTTCAAGGTTCATCTCAGGTATCCGATCGGAAACCTCTCCCCTTCCTTCCAGGTTTCCTATCGTTGCGTCAATTTATACCGCAATGGTATGAGCTGCTCCCATCCTCAATCCATTCTCCCATTGCCATAAGTCTCATAGTTGCAATGGCTGCCTCACACTTTATCTGTATGACAATGGGTCGGATATCTAGAATAGTCTCCAGTGCCATTGTGGGCCTGGTCCTCATCGCTCCGCCTATGCCAAGACAACATGTTCTCTGAACCTGTTGTATGGTCCTTATGTTGCACTTTTTTCCCATAGCAGTCCACCAAAATACTGAGGCGTAAGTAAGTGTTGGTCTAATCACGCTCCCGAAATACTTTCACCTTAAGCTTCTAGTTGCTTGAGGTAAGAGTCTGCATTACTATACACATTGTTAGTTTCAGCAGAAATTAAATTTTAGTTTGGGCAACAAGAATTGTGTAATTTCATTTCATTACCACCCATCAGGCACCTGGCCACCTTTCTTAATTTAAATTCAATTAAATGTTTAAAGGTAGTTAGCATCACTTCTGTTTATCTTTGTCTATAAAATGCTCAAATAACTAAAGTAAGAGCAAATGTTTCAGCGAAAATTAATCTCGATTTTGTTCTACATGATGCTGGCACTCCTTAGGCTACCTTCGTGAGAACACCAAGTGCTAGAGTTCATTTCAGCACTGCAGAGAACAGTAAATCTAATTTGCGTCTCATTTAATGACTTTGTCCAGTAAAAAATTATGCGAGTTAAACAAAGTTGACAGTGTTTTAATACTGCCGCTGAAACACGGGACTAACTAAACGTAAAAAGTGTGATAGTTACGTACGCAAATACTGCAACGGTACGGGTAACTACGTACTCATGTCCGTGCATATTTGCCCACTTAATTGTACACATCATTATCATTTCTGTGCTAACTTGCCTTCCTATGCGTTGTGTTGCATTTTTTTTTTTTTGTTTTTTTTTCCAGCAGGCATGTAAACGGAGCCATTAAAGGTCATAATTAGACAGAGGATATTGATAGCCAACAGGGGCTAAAACAAAGCCAACTAGTTTTGAAACAACATTTTTTTTTAAATATGCCACTAAGTTAAATAAATACGCATTATGTTTTCTTAGTTTAAACTAAATGAGATGACCCAAATGAGGTGACCTGTAAAAAAATTAAATCCACACTGCATTATGAGATTATGCTCATTGCTCATTCCTACAACTGAATATAGTAAGTATAAGAAAACCAGCAAGTAAAAAGTCAAGATCTACTAAAATAACCAATAAAATATTGGGTTGCCTAAAAAGTAATTGCGGATTTTTTAAAAGAAAGTAAATGCATTTTTAATAAGACTTAGAATGAACTTTAATCAAATACATAATTGCCATTTTGTTCGATAACCTTTTGCCATCTTCCTGGCAAATTTAGTATTCTACGCTCATAGAACTTCTGGCCTTTATCTGCATAAAACTGAACCAAGTGCGATTTTATAGGCTCATCATTGCCGTAAGTTTTACCATTTAAGGAGTTCTGCAAAAATCGAAATAAATGGTAGTCTGATAGTGCAAGGTCAGGGCTATATGGTGGATGCATCAAAAGTTCCCAGCCAAGCTCACTCAGTTTTTGGCGAGTGACCAAAGATGTGTGCGGTCTAGCGTTGCCCTGGTGGAATATGACACCTTTACGATTGACCAATTCTGGTCGCTTCTCCTTGATGGCTGTATTCAATTTTTCCAATTGCTGACAGTTAACATCCGAATTAATCGTTTGGTTCCTTGGAAGCAGCTCAAAATATACCACACCTATCAGCCTTTGAAGTGGTTTGAGCTGGTTCACCATACTTGGACCATGATCGTTTTCGACTAACGTTGTTGTAAACAATCCATTTTTCATCTCCAGTTATGATTCGCTTTAAAAACGGATCGAATTCATTGCGTTTAAGGTGCATATCACAAGCGTTGATTCGGTTTGTTAAATGAATTTCTTTCAATACATGTGGTACCCATATTAAAATTGACGCCAAACAAACAAATGTAAACAAAATTTCGTGCAGTTTTTTTCTAAAGCAAGCTAAAAGTAACAGCTGATAACTGACAGAAGAAAGAATGCAATTACAGAGTCACAAGGCGTTGAAAAAATTTGTCAACGCCGACCTATATGAAAAATCCGCAATTACTTTTTAGGCAACCAATATTTGGATTCTTGATAGAAGAGATAATAGAAGAGGTAAGACCCACACCGCAGGCAGGTTTGCAAGCGATGCTGAATATGCAACCTATCGAAGTCTATATTCGAAGTTGAGCCGCCAATGTTGCGCTAGCACTGAAGAAGCTTTTTTATATCCTCCACCATAGGATGGGGGGTTTTTAATTTCGTCATTCTGTTTGTAACTACTCGAAATATTCGTCAGAGACCCCATAAAGTATATATATTCTTGATCGTCGCGACACTTTATGTCGATCCGTGTTTTGTTTATGATATCCAACAACTGTGCCAAGTATATTTCAAATCGGTCATAACCTGATATAGCTGTCATATGAACAGATCTGGGGACTTGAGTTCTTGAGCTTCTAGAGGGCGCAATTCCTATCCGATTTGGCTTAAATTTTGCATGGCGTATTTTTATTCTTACTTTCAACAACTGTGTCAAATGAGGTTCAAATCGGTTCATAACCTGATATAGCTGCCATATAAACCGATCTGGGATCTTGACTTCTTGAGCCTCTAGAGGTCGCAATTATTATTCGATTTGCCTAAAATTTTGCACGATGGATCCTCTCATGACCGTCAACATACGTGTTTGTTATGGTCTGAATCGGTCTATAGCCCGATACAGTTCCCATATAAATCGATCTCTCTATTTTACTTCTTGAGCCCCCAAAGGGCGCAATTCTTATTCGAATTGGCTGACATTTTACACAGGTCTACAACATATAATTTAATTGTGGTCCAAACCGGACCAATTCTTGATATAGCTCTAATAGCAGTGCAAATGTTTTTTTATATCCTTTTTTTGCCTAAGAAGAGATGTCGGGAAAAGAACTTGACAAATACGATCCATGGTGGAGGGGTATATAAGAATCGGCCCGGCCGAACTTAGCACGCTTTTACTTGTTTTCTTTTGTTCACGTAACCAAGCATGTCCCCTATTTATGAAGTGCATTGCGTTGGCAATTAGGAAAGTTAAGGGTTGGAGTGGGGAAAAGAGGGAGTAGTGTTGAAAGACATTAGCCGGAAGTCGATTTCACAAACGAACCAGTAAGAAAAGGCAAAAGTCGGGGGGTGCCGCCTATATAATACACTACACCACCTAGTGCATGTTGTACTTTTTATATGTAGAACTTATCTCGAAATCTAGTCAGACTTTTATTTGGATACCAATTGAAATAATAATTTGGAACCTTGGAAGATTTTCTTACCTTTAGGACAAAAGATTTGGATTTCCACTTCTTTAAAAGGCCCTATCGGATAAAAGATTATATGGGAGTTATATCGAAACCTATGCCAATTCTCTATTTGATGTCATTAAGATGTGACCAAAATTGTGGTTTTTACTGCCATAAAAGTCCATATCGGATGAAATATACACATTGGAGCTATATCTAAATTATGACTGATTTTAATGAAGTTTTGCGCACGTATTGGAACGTCATTTTAAACGTCTCATGTAAAATCGGGCGAAAATTGTAGTTTCTATAGCCTTAAAAAGCCAAAATCGGATGAAAGATATATATGGGAGCTATATCTAAATCTGAGCCAATTTTTATGAAATTTTCCAGATATATTAAGATCAGCAACAAATCAGTCTGTGCCAAATTTTGTGCAGATCGGTCGAAAATTGTAGCTACTACGGCCATTTAAGTACATATCGGGTGATACATATATAAGGGAGCTATAGCTAAATCTGGACCGATTATTATGCAATTTTGCACACATATGTAGACCTCATATAAAATACCTAATGCCAAATTTTGTGAAGATCGGACGAAAATTGTGGCTTCTACAGCCTTAAAAACCATGTCGGATGAAAGATATATATGGGAGCTATATCTAAATCAAAACCGATTATTATGAAATTTTGCACACATATGTAGACCATATATAAAATATCCAATGCCAAATTTTGTGAAGATCGGATGAAAATTATGGCTTCTACAGCCTTTAAAAAAGCCATTTCGGATGAAAGATATATATGGGAGCTATATCCAAATCTGGACCGATTTTTTTCCAAATCAATTGCGTGTCAATCGGACAACAAATACGACCTGCAGTTTGATTACAAGAATACATGGACTCACAGACGGACATGGCTAAATCGAATCAGAAAGAGATATTGAGTCGATCGGTATACTTATCAATGGGTCTAGCTCTTCTCCTTCTTAGCGTTGCAAATAAATGCACAAATCTATAATACTCTGTACCACAGTGGTGATGGAGGGGTATAAAAATTATTTTTTCGGTAATGCATGATTCGGTCGACAGGCCAATCAATTACAAACGGGGTGTGAGTTCCTGGCAAGTCTTGTATTCCTGGTGAACATCCTAAAGTCTGGGATAAGGAGACGAATATCTCTGGAACACACCCCATGAAAATAACGATAGAGCATTACAACGGCTACCCACATTCCGACGATGTTCAAGAGAAGTAATAGAGTTGGATACTGTCCCCAATCAACACCATCGCTCTCCGTTGAACCCGGTCAAGTAGGTCCAAGGATGATTTTGGAGCTCCTGCCCGTATATGAGAGTTATATTCCATCATCAGCCTGATGTAGGTTAGTGTAGATATTGAGAAGATCAGAAGAGGTGAAATATTTCCTAAGCCGCTTAAGTAAGCCCAAACACTTGAATGCTTTTTCGACACTTCGAATACGTGTTTTGACCAGCGGACATTACATTGCATCTTCTGTTCAATATCTATACCGTCGATAGATATCGACGATTGAAGTGGGTCAGTGAATGCTTGTGAGACAAGAAACAGCACTGCGTCTTCTGGTGCGTTAAAGTCTACTCTGTTCGTTCTACCCCACTCGGTAATGGCCAACAAATCCTGGGAGAGCGTCTCATAATGCGCCTCCTGTTCATAATTTCTTGAGGACTGGGCCTATGGTCGAATGAATATGAATGACACAGACTACTGTCATCGGCAAATGAGTAGACTAGATTCGAAGTCTGAGCGAAAAATGCCATTAGGTCTCCCATAGAGCGTTTTCTGCGGAACCCGTACTGTCTGTCGCTAAGCAGGTCATTGGACTCTAAGTATCTGACAAGATGATGATTAACCATACTCTCCATAACCTTGGAGAGCGCGGAGCATATCGCAATTGACCGGTAATTCGCAGGGTTTTTCGCCCCACCTTTTTTGGGATGGGTCTGAACGTTCGTAACCTTCCAACGCGCCGGAAAACTCCCGCACGGTAAGCAAGGTTGAATAGGTTGCGGTCGTCCTAATCGGATAATAATTACGCCCTCTAGAGGCTCAAGACGCCAAGATCACAGATCGGTTTGAATGGCAGCTATATCAGGTTATGGACCGATTTGCGCCACACTTATCACAGTCATTAGAAGTCATAATAAAACACCTCGTGCAAAATTTCAGCCGAATCGGATAACAATTGTGCCCTCTAGTGGCTCAAGAAGTCAAGACACGAGATCGGTTTATATGGCAGCTATATCAGGTTATGGACTGATTTTAAACATACTCAGCAGAGATGTTAGAAGACGTAATAAAACACATCATACTGAATTTCAGCCAAATCGGATAAGAA